>NC_042495.1:112296849-112330616 GCF_005508785.2 Acyrthosiphon pisum
GATAGGCAATCCAAACGCCGACAGCCACGAGTCCGCCGCCACCAATCACGAGGTGTTCAAGCCTAGCGACGCGTCCAGTGCGTGAACGACGATCCATCGGCACGTTCAAGGAACTAGAGACGTAGCCAGAAGTTACCGCCGCTGTGACCGACTGATCGCCGACACAACGCCGATCCATACCATCCGTCGACACCGACTCCAACGGATCCCCCCGACCCCCCTCTGGCCCACTTGTTTGAGTTGTGTCAAACCCCGGGTCCGATATACCGTTGTAGCCGCTTCCTGCGAGTCACGCGCAACGATATATTGACTCCGTCCATACGGCGACTGTAACACGCCGATATTCCCAACATATTTCCTATCACTGTAAATAGGACCAGGCTTTCGCCGGTCACGCCGAGCTCTCACCGCAACGGTCCGCCTATTCAGGCCGGCCGTCGCACTCGTGAACCTCGCTACCCCTACTTGTAAATAAACATATTTTGAATAATAATAAAGGATAAGACGTAACACCAAAACCTACGCGTTCTTATTCCGGACGCCGGTCCGCAGTGACCGTGCCGTCTCATAGGTCATAGTACTTTATGTATTATAACATATTCTCTAAGTGATTTTTTTTTTTGGACTCAAGTATTTTTATTTGAATCTGTACTCAACTTTTCTTCCGCATATTTTCAATTTCTAGTTATCCAACAGAATTTCTAAAATATTACTCTGTTGGACTCGTAATATAAGACTCTTTATCATAAAAAACGCTATATCATACAATTTGAGCTTAAAGTAATCCAATGATATTTTATTTGTTTTAAAAAATTTACATTTATAAATAATTTTGTATCCAAATACAATTCAGAGATGTCATAATAGGTTTTATATAAACATAATTTTTCATTGTTCGCAAGTTATAAAAAAAAACACTCTCGAAATTAGTTTAATCAGCTGAGGTTGATTTTATATTGTTAGGATTATATTTTTAATTTTTGGTAAATTTTACTTGAAATTAATTTGAATGTTTAATAATTGGAACATTTGAAACTGATTGTTATGAAGTTTCAAAAACTTATTAATGAAACTAATTATTAAAAGTCGAGGTTTGGACGTCTATTGTAGGATAAAATCTAAGGGCGAGTTTTATTACGCGAATTATCATTCTACTGTTTTTTTGGTTTTATATAAATAGTAATTTTGAATATCTTAATTTCTATTTTACATAAATATTAATGTCCTCATTACGAATTGTATTGTTAAAACAATAAGTTTATTTCCATAAAATCTCGAGGAGAATTTCAAATAAATCCTCAAACAAATGTATACGTATATTATTATTATTATAATATTACCTATACTCTTACATTTTTCTGAAAATCAAATATTTTAAAATGCATGTTTTCTTCGTTGAAACTTAGTGTACTGCCACAGCTGCCACCACCGTTAACAGTCCCCAGGCTGTTAACATCAAAACAGTTTTTGAATTGAATGTTTATTTAAGAATGTCGTTCCGTCTGAGATTAGCAATCTTTAAATCAGAGATTTAAACAAATATTTATTATAAATTTAGTACATGATGTGTTTGTGGTAGGTATATGTACGGAATATTTTCATATTTTCCGCATATTGTAACAATACAAATATTAGAGAACAAACACATATCTTCTAAAACATTATGTTTGGTACGTTTTTGAAAATTGTCGACAACGTTTTGAACGTGTCTTAGTTAACATTCAGCGCAAGTCATTCACTGAGATATATTTTGGGCTAGTAAAATGTTGTGGAAACGCTCAATTAAGCGCCTATCAACGCCAACGTAGGTAGTGTGAATACTTACAGTTTTTAATTTTAATGCTTACCTACAGCTAGAGATGTAAGCTTGAAAATTTTTTTTTTTTGTAATTTTTTTAAATTAATTAATTTTTACGTTTAAATAAAGTTTTAAAATACTTTATAAAATTACTGTTTTATTTTTATTTACATTGTAACAAGTATAACGTCAGAGTCAAAACAAAACACTTAGGTATACCAAAAAAAAATATAATTTGGGTAAAATTGAGGAAGTGACTGAAGCAATATATTACGTCCGTTAAAAATTGAAAAATCAATAATTGTAACAAAACGATTATACACTCATAATTTATACTGAAGTAAAAATAAAACATTTTTAATAAAAGATAAAAATGCACATTTATTACCGAGTTAAATATTATATATACCTATAGTATATATTATATGTATTTAATGATTAGGTATTTTGAATTTACTATATTATGTTCATTAGAATAATACCAAAATTATATTAAAATGGGTAAATGGAAATAAAAGTACATATTTAAAAATATAATTATGAAGGTTAAGTATACAACAAGTATATAATATCAAAAGATTTATTTGATAAGAAATTAATATGATAAATTATAAAATGTTCACGAAAATGTTCATCAAAATAAATTTTCATGAAAATATACATCACTACCCACAAGTAACCCAATTTAACTATATTATATCACCTAACCAAAACCACAGAACAATAAAGAAAGTGACACTCTGCTTGATAGCCGATCTCTGAAGGTTTGGGAGTGTTATTATATGAAAAATGTTTATTATACAAAAAACGATTTTTAAATTTATGAATTGTTAATTAAACTAATTCCTAATAATGAATGATTATGTATCAAATACTATTTATATAAAAAATGATTTACTACCACTTTTACAAAAAAAACACACAAATGAAAAAAAAAAATTTTAAAAAATGTTTAATGGTATCAATTATTGAAAATTATGATAAGGGCCGGTTCTGATAAATATCAAAATGGCAATGTCCTCACTTTTTTCAAATAAAATTAGGATTTGGGAGTGTCGCAACCCCGCTAAAATTACATATAGTGCAGGTGAAATGAATTTCAACTTTCATATTATATTAAAGAAAGAATTTTAATAATTTATTATTTTTTATTTTCGTATTATATTTGAAAACCACGATATGTGTACCTAAATGGCGGTGCTATTTCGGGATTGCCAAAAAGTAAACCACGGAACTACTGTTCTCAGAAGCTCATTTTAAAAGGGGTCCATCGTTATTCGCAGTGTGTTCGTAGTTTTGTTTTCCATTTAGTTCATCTCACTTCCAATAAATACTCACTCCGACACATCATGTACCTACTACGGTAATGATACGTACGAAATAAGTATAACGATATGGCTTCCAATTATTGATAGTGTATAAATGAACGAAGCCATTTAAAAATTTATTCAAAGGTGAACTGACTGTATACAATGCAAATTACACGTCCCTCAGTATCTATGTCAACTTGATATAAATAATTATTTGTCAAACTATATTATTATTATTATGTATTCGTTGGTATAAATCCAATTATAATATAATTTATATAACGTAGTTGCGTTGTAAGAGATGTATGACGGACGATGGGTATGTATATATTTTGAATTAAAATAAACAATAATAAAAAAGCTATTGTGACTCGGATTTTGATGATAATCTCACAAATAAGCTACCTAATCAATTCACGTTATATTAACCCTTAAAGGTTTCCGTCAGTATTTAACTGAAAACCAAACACCGCACAGTGAAATCAATAAATAGTGGTCAAAATAGTCGTAGAGATCGTCTAAAAAGGTTTTAATCACGACAGACTTCACGCGTACCTATCGTATATTGGGTGATTCTGAGCTAATTTACTTTCACAAACAACCGACGTCTGTTAGGTACAGTCTTATCATGTCGAATGGATTTATTTTTTAATTCATCATCACAAGTTTGGTATTTTATTTTTGTCCGTGTATTTCGGATGAATAATCAAACTTAATCGCGTAATTTAATCGTTTTATTAAGGTTGAGGTAACATTCGATTTTTCCCGTTATCCGATAACATTCTGTCGTTATCTAATCCAATGAAAATAAGCCGTTTACTGGTCAGTACATAATATTTTTATTTCGTAGTATCGAAAATTTATCAACGATGACGACTATAAAATCGATCAATAAACCAGGAAAAATTAAATAATTTCACTCAAAGCACGCGGATTAAAAACACTAATCGTGTTAATAACGTTCAACACGGGCTGAAGGATGGAAGGAAAATTAAAAAAAGGAAAAAAAAATAATAATAAGAAGAGTATTATAATATGGTACAACTGTGACAAACTATTATTAAAACAATATTCTTGGGACGAAGTTTCATAACTCTAATGAAAAACTACGTTTTTGTTTTTTTCATCGTTCAATGAATAAATTAACTATATTTATTATTATTATTATTATATACCATCGCGGTGTTTTGCTGTACTCTTTCTCAGTCCCGGGCAATATCGAGAAACGAACAAACTTTGGCATGCCGTTCGAGCGTTAGCGCAATAATGACTCTCGAGTCGAGACATCGAAGCGGGTCACCCCCCGGTGATCGTCTCCCGCGAACAATATTTTACCACCAATCGCGTGGCGGCCCAAGTCCGTGGGTTCCGCGAGATCTTCACTGCTCTGCCGATTTGTCGATCACGACAGAAAATCGTCACGGGCGGCTCGCTTTGGTCTTGTCGTCGATTCTATAATATTATAATCGTTATGTAACAATTTGATTGACTAGCTACCCGCTATCGTTCCACCCCACTTTTGTCCACCTAGCATAATATTAATAATTATTATTATTAAGTATAGCTGCTGCAGTAGTAGCTGCAAATATATCGCCATCAATATATATATAGTCCGAAAGAGTGTCGTTGTCGTCTCCACCGAACGTGGTCAATAAAAATGGAGGATGATAGAGGCGGGCATCGGCATGGGATTCGTGGACCGGAGAGATTGTATTATTATTATTATAATTTTTATACCCATCCCCTCGCGCGTGGCATCACTCCGGAGTACGCGGGGTGCGCTTCCTAGCTACGGTGCCAAAAAACGGCGCCGTGTCGCCAGCCATTAGAGGCGCAGATGGTTTTAAGTTGTGAGAGATGCGCGAAATACACCAGTCAACAGACTGTGTATAGTGTCCATTTGTCAAAATAATAATAATAAAAAATATATATATTTATATTGTATATAATATACATATATACAAAACTCTTTTTGTTCCTTCAACCCTATACACCGGCCTCGGTCCGACCGATTTCACCACCACCGCTATCACCCCCCCCCCCCTCTCATCAAAAACACTAACGGTTTCCATATTATTATTTTGTTCGTTTTTTTCTCTCCTCCGGACATAATCTTCCGTTTAGGACTTTTTGTGTCTTCATTAAAAACGCGTTTTTCTTTTTCCCTCTATTCCGTATAGTCTTTATAACAGCGGCAGTATATATAGTCGGTATCTGCCCCCTTTCGCGCGAAGCTTTCGTAGTTATTTCCGACGACATTAATTTTCTTCGTTTGGCCGAAAGCACGGCGATAAACTTTTAGACCCCTTGAAACGCTTTAAGCGGACCGCGGCGACAGGTCCCGACACTCCGAAACAAACGTTGCCTCGCATATTTTTAGTCAATCAGCTGTTCACCCAATACTATGGTCGATTAAGTTTTGGGACCGCAACCCAATCACTTACAAAGTCCGTGTGTTTTCGTCGGGGCCTTGTTTTTACCAGCCCGACTCGAGATCACCAGCTAGGTACCACTTGATTTATGCCGTACGATTGAAATATATAGTATTTTTTCATTGGATATAACAATATAATATAATGTGTTGGACAATATTTTGTTTACGTGACGAATCTATGTTTTTACAGCATTAACATTTCATCCCAATCAAGTTCAATTCCGTTAGTGTTTGATTTCTTCGTTGCACTAATTTGAATGTTCCTAATTTTCTTTACAAAATAACATTAATTTTTTTATTTAAATATGAACCACAAACAACTATGCTGTTAATCATTCTATTGCAAAGACGATGCAAATTGCCAATGTAGATCTATTTTCGCTTTTTCTTAACACTATCGTCTCGTAACTATATATTATCTTAATTTTATACACTATGTTTCGATTATTATTTCTTACTTAAGTTTATATTTTGTCATCGTTGTTTATAATAATCGTAACAATCGGAGGCTACCCCTTATTTTTTATAAACAAATGAACATAATGTATTCTCGATTTAATAGGATAGATATTACCATTTTAATACAATTAAAAAAAAAAGCCTAATTAAATTTACTCGACCGCTCGCTCTACGGAGTTTCGATTTTTTCTTCGTGTTCGACAAACATCGAATTATAATTCAAACTGATATTAGTACGCATATAAATTAGCTTTAGCATTCCCTTATGGATTGCACTAACAATAAACTGAATGGATTTGGCCGTCATCCAGTGTAATACCTATTGCTATATTTCGATTAAGTGTGCTGTCTATTGAAAAACGAAATTACTTAATTTAAACTATGCGTCTATGCACGTTTGAAATCGCTCCAAAGTAGTGTTCTGTTGGCCTTTATTGAACAAGAAGAAAAAATTCAATTTCATCTCTCAATTATGTTTTTTATAACATCTGTTTCATGTTATTGAACGCTGCAAATTAATTGACTCTAAATAAACTAGGATGTGGCTTATGAACGTTTTAGTATTTCCGTAGACGACTAAAAACATATAATGATGTTGAAGATCAACTTTGATATTTTGGTTTTCGAGTTATATATTACATCGAAATGTCGTAAAAATAAAAGCATAGCACAAAAAAAGAAACTTCGAAAGCACGGTTTTTAATTTGTTTCGTGTAAACATTTGTAGAACATAAAAATAACATACTATAATGGGATTTTAAAATTCTGTTAGTATCTAAGTAGCCGTAGATAATATTATAGTGCATATTAAACGAAAGTTTTCATTTCTGAAGAATAAACACTTTTATTATTCTGCTAGAAATTCGATATTGTAACATTTATAATATAATATTTTATATTATTATGTATAAAGACGGAGGAAAACAGCACTGTTTGTCGGTCTGGAAATTTCTATGAATTATAAAAAATACATCGTCGAAAGTGTTGGTAACGTGAACAATGCCTGTTATTTTATTAAATTACAAAGTTTTAACCGACTCACTTTATAAATTAATGACTGCTGTGTCGGTCGATACAAAACCGCCGGAGACGAGTCGTATAATAATAACAATAATAATAATAATAATAATAATAAGATAATGATTATTATTCTTACTATTTAAATCATGTACGACCATTCTTATACTGCTTTCGCGGCTATTAATAAGCGTGGTTAAATCGACGAGCGTCAATTAAAATAACTGTTTAGTGTTTTATCGGTCTTGTTTGGGCGTAATCTAAAATGCTATCTAATTAGTTTAATATCTACTTAGAAATAAGTAACCCTGCGAGGTTGTTAAGCCAAAACTCTGGTGTCACACCTGGGAAAGGCGGCCCTCTTTAGATTTATTAAGGTAATAGCTGCGTGAAAATTATCCCAAGCACGCACTGTGTGTGTATGGGGTGTGGTGAAAAGTTATACTAAAGCTGCTGGGTGGAAATCCATATATGACACTAAGCCGTGAGCAACAAAAATCCATATTTAGGATGTTCACAGGGTTAATTTTCATACATATAACCTTCAAAGTATATTATTGTATATATTATTATATTACGTTTAGTGTTTTGCTCTAAATAAATAAGTACAAAAATAGTATGGTATAATATTATATCAATATACGACACAGTAAAACATGGATGGTATGTGATGAAAGCTTATCATAGGTTAGAGTAGTTAATAATAATTAATAAGTCGACCACAATAAAAATAATGTGACTTAATTTATTTAACCAATTTAATTGATTGACTTGATAGAATCTGCGTAACGCCTTCTAGGCGTGTAAAGCAAAAAATATATGACCAATATAATATTATAAGACGTATTGGTTCTTAAATTTACTTTTCATTTTATCATTACAATAATAAATTTGATATAATATTATATTATTAATAAATACATATATTATATTTTCATCATCGATTGACTTGGTACGAGAAGAATGACGTCCAAATGTCATAATTTTAACGACGAACTGGGCGTTGATCACTCGACTCGCTTCACCGGTTGCTTTTATTCAAAACATTTCCAAGTCTGACGGTATATAGCTTTTCTTTACGCTTAGAGACGCTATTGAATAATCGACAAATCACATATTTTTTATGTTTACTATTAGGCATTCAAATTAACTAACTCACCCTTTAGGGGTGTTAAATAAAACTTTTGAGCATTCCTTCTATACCCGAAAAGTTTTTTAACAGTAAAAGATAATAAAAGTAATTAAAAACTATTCATTCGTTCACCTTCGCTCAGAATATATAAAATAACATTGCAACACCAATAAAAACTTCGGTTAATTGCGAATTTAAAAAAGAGTTTAGGTACTGGGGTGTAAACATCTTAAAAGGCATATTATTTTATCGAACGAGATAATTGTATATTTTTTAAATTTTTTTCATACGACGAGACGAGTGAGGACGTAAAGTAAAACAGTAACATTTACGCACGACTTAATATTTTGTCCGTCGCGCATTGCGAGTGCCAAATGTTCATTGCGCATCATTATACTAATAATGATAATAATATTATATTATGTGTAATAATAATATTCATCTCTGAATATACAAAACAAATGTTATTCCATTTTTATACAGTGTACTCGGTGGGACTATAATACTGTACGTATAATTAGTGAACGTCGTAATTTATTTGCCCTGCACGTCCATCGTTAAAAACAATTTGGTAGAAAAATAAAACATATAATATCATACTATAATGCCACATTTCCAAACGTAGTGCAGGTTTTTTTTTAAACCTTCGCCACATACTATAAATGTATGTTTCGTAAGTTCATATATATACGTAGAATAAAATACGCGAACGTGCACGTTTAATAAATCGTTTTATCTGGAAGATATACACAACGGTACAAAAGTCATAAGAGACAGGAACTGATAATGGAAGGATATATTTCACGACTTTTAGTCGAAATGTCAACATAATACGTTTGCTGGTTGAAGAGCTCTGTAAATTAAGGCCAGCATATATTATTATCATAGAAATGCAAAGAAATAGTATAATGTTCTTTCAAAAATGTACGACGAACAATGGAGGCACAATATAAGACACCGCAATCAGATGGGTCTGACATTGGATGAATACATGAGCTGCAATATTTGAATATTACAAAAACCAAATCTAAAACTGAGTTTTGAATTTGTTACAAATTGTACGGAAAAATTATTAACGCAGTATCTAATAATACACTGTACATAATATCGGAGTAGCGACGCATAGTTTGTCTTTTTATAATTTCAAGGAGTAAAAGTTAAGTTGATTTTTTATTTAATTGTAACGTCTTGAATAATTTATCAGATTACAAAAACTGTTTATAGAATCCAAAAATATTTAATCTATTTAATAGGTACAGCCACTGAACTACTATAGTGTATAGTTCAGTGGGTACAGCATTTATACTCTTTATTTGAATTTTCAAGTTGCCAAGTATAATAATAAGGAATGTATTGATTTTATATTGATAGCCGATGTTCTTTATTAAAGTTATTTATTTTTTATTCTTCCACGCTTTTTTGGATTGTTTTAATGTGCTCCAAAACTTTCAAGTAGTACTATTGAATCGTAAGAAATCGAGTAAAGTTTTTGAGTACCTGCATTTTGTTTGTATAATTATAAAAGTAATACAAATTCAGTATTTTTAAATGTAAAGATTGGATAAATAATGGGGTATCATTTATTGAAAAAGCTCGAAATGATAAAATTTTGAAGAATTGTATACCAAATATAAGACAAACATGTGCATGCAAATGTATTTCTATGGTCTACCATGGTCCATGATAATATTGAATATTTAAAATACTAAAGTTTTTATAGCAGAATGATAGAGATGATGATAATATCTTGTTTACCAATACATAAAGTATTATATATTACTAAAGTGACTTTTAAAGTGTTTGTATAATGATGTATTGCATCCCTTATCGATATTATATTTTTTCAAGTGAATCGCCTTAGTTAAACCTTTATCGCACAAAATGACTTAAATTTGTAAAGTATAAAAAGTATCAGAATTTATTTTTCTTTTAACGGAATTAACAGTATTTATTTAATTTATGGTGAGTTTATACTTTTTATTTTTAATTTTAGTTACTTCTAAGTTATAAATATTCGTTAAAATTTTTAAAAATATTGTTTACAATGTTTAGCCAAAAATAAACAAAATATAAACTATAAATGTAAACGTAAAATTATTTTTTGTACCTAACATAATTCTGAGTAGTGCGGTAATCTTTAATATACTTAATTTAAAATGATGAGCGTCTTTACTTTTATGAACGTTTAACCCACACACATATATACATATATATTATTATTTAAGTTATTTACACGTTTAATAGTACTTATTTCAACGATTAGTATTTGATTTTATGTTTTTACAGTTGTTCCATAATATTTTTAAGTTCGTATTTCCATTTTTTTTTTTTAAACTAACGTTATTAACCTTTTTTTACATTTAATACGAAACCATCATAAAACGATAAAGTTACGTATCGTCATACCATGTTATTATTGTCAGGGTTTGGCTAACGAATATCCTTTGCGGTGAACAGTGGCGTATTTAGGACTTTGTCTTGTTGGTGGGAGGGCATGAGCACAGAACTCGAGGGCCTCAAACCCTTTTATCTACTAAGTCACCTTGAATTCATAAAAACTATTTATAAGTAATTACACGCAACATAATATGTTGCCAACATAATAGGTATAATTATTACCCGATAACTGCATGGAGGTTGATTATTATAATTTGCTAAAATAAATAATGATATTATAATATAACATAGTGAATAAGTTTAGATTATCCCAAGTTTATTTTCTCAGAATTAACGCATTGGTGGACATTAATTATTTTTGATATTCGTCGGTGAAACAGCTGAATGCCAACTACTGTACAACATACGCGTGCATTTTCAGTGTTATAAAAATACTAATCTATGAACAAAATATAACATTTCCTTGGAATTCAAAAAAAAGTCCTGAGGAGTATATTATCACCTTTCTCCGCCAAAAGTACGCTACTGGTGTCGAACGAAATTTATTATCCGGCACCGTGGTCCGATGATATTTTACAAATAGTAATAATAAACTTTGCTTAGGTACATCGACGTTGTTGACGCGCGATCAATGCCCATAAGCGCCCACGACGACATTAAAACGCAATGTGTTATGTCACACACACCGACAAAATTGTTGAAAAACGGCACAGCGGTTATAATACCATTTATTTATTTATTTATAAACGCTTGAAAGGCTCAAGAACAGAGTTTTGTAAATAAGATTAAAATAACTTAACAATGCATTAATGGTATATCATATTAATATTATAATATTATTATTTCGGTAATGACTTTTATTACTATTATCGCGTTTCTGGTTGCCCTCGGGGCGTTTCGAAGGAATTCGGTTTCGAGTAAATCGTGCTTTTTTCTTCTGCCGTTCGGGTCATTTTGGCGCACGTGTTTTTAAAAGGTTTGTCCACTACGAGTACGTGTACCTTTCGTACAATATATCACATTGGTATTGTCTTGGCGATTAATCATATTGCGTCCCGAAAACGGCGCCGGCGCGGCGGAGGTTGGCAAGTACACATATTATTATACGACGGACTTTGACCGTATAAAATATTACGGAGGTAGACGTTCTTTTTTTGTTTCTTTTTTCCATCCGTTGCCCTGAAAAATAATGCAAATTTTGCGATTTTTTCTGCCACCCCTCCCCCCTCTTAACCATCAATAGGATCGAGGGGCGCGAATTTAATTTCCGTGCATGGGCCACGAGAAATTTATTTATTTCGGATCGGACGGAAAAACAAAAACACACGAACAATCGTACGAATATTCGGTCGTTTGTTGTTCTGACTTGGAGTACAAAAAAAAAAAAGTTATCGAGTGAGTACCGCGTTTAGTGCAGTATTGTCGTTGAGTGTGTCACTATAATGGATGTGTTGAGTTTGATTCCATCGATGGATAATTTTATACGAAAAACGATTCTGAGAGATGGTGTGTCAACCTATATATCAGATCAAGTATAATATTTTATGATATGATTTTTGATATTGCTAATACGAAGGGGAAGATGGAGTTGTCAACTATAGGGAACTATAGAGGTGGGGACGTGATGGGATCCTCGCCTGGATCTCCAAACATAGATTTAGTGCCCTTAAAATTGTTATTATAGTCTTATTTGCTGTACATGGGAAACTTTTTGTATGAAGTATCTACATATTTTATTATTAAATTTAAGTGGGAAACATATTTTCTTTGTGAACATACATATACATATAATATCATATAAAAATATCGGCGAGGACGTTTTAGTTAAAATTTGCAACATCTGACCATGGTGAAAAAATTATGAACTTTATATTAAGGGTGATGGTTTTCCAAATTTTCCTCAATTCTAGGACATATTACAATTATATCTTATATTTTAGTTGCCACCCCTATGGGAGGAGTGGTTGGTACGGTGTATTATATTAACAAAAATAATTTCCCAATAAAAACTCTCTGGCTTCGTAGATCTGTTTTTTGATCTGAAAGAAGAAGACTTTTTACAGTCCACATTGAATTGTCTAACGTTATATTGTATTTCAAATAATGGTATAAAATTATTTGTAAAATAACCTTAAAATTGTCTTTTTTATAGACATAATATTGAGTTTGAAATTAAAATATTTGAAAACAGAGTTCGATAGGGGCTGTAGAATAACATTTCCATTTACTAATTTAAAAAATAAAATAATAAAATTTGATTGGTTCTGTACCGTTATTTCTGCAAAGTGTATTTTTGAGGACAAAATTACATTAGCACCGGTGCCTTGAACAATTTTAAACGGATAACATTTTTATTAATAATGGTTACAGTCTGTTCTGCAGAGGCATCTTGTTTTTAATCCCTTCCTGCGTTACAGCTGCTTATTAATATTGTATGTATGAAAATTAAGTGTCGGTGGGTTGCATGGGGAGGGGGTCAAAGCGCCTCCAATGGGCTTGCTTGCGTTAATTTTTTATCGAGAGTATAGCCCCCTCCCCTCTATTCCCGCACCCACCCCTTTAGAGATTTGACCCTAAGTACCTCGCCGAGTCCTCACCGTAACTGGTGCGGTAGTGTTTTCACGTGCATCTACTTTCCACGTATATAGAGGTAGGTACTTACGACGGTGCAGGTCCGTAAAACTATATTCGCTTTGCACGACACAATGCACGATGACGAAAAATTACGCCTTGGTATCCGGGGACGGATAAAGGGTGTGAAAAAAATTGTAATGATAATAATAATATATTATACAATCGCGTTATGAAGGCGGCGTCAATATATAGTATTCTTCTCCAGTGTTAATAGTATAATATAATATAACATAATATATATGAATTGAAGCGCACTCGATTAAACCCTCTCTGCACGCGGGGCTGCTGTCGCCCATTCATTATTATATCCAATATTATGTAGATACAGGCTGGCGCCGCCACCACCGCCGTAGCTATAATCTCCTCTTCTGGGTCGTTTGGAATCGTTTCAAAAACAATAATTCCGATGACATTATAGAATATTATATGATTATTACTGTATACAATAATAGTAATAATAATAATAATATGCTATATTATTATGCGGATACGATGGTTGGGCGTCAGAACTCGAGTCCCGCATCACATACCATATTATATCGACTCGATTGGGTACGGGCCGAAGATATTATGCGTCGATTTCCTTTCGTCTCATTATATAGGTACTGTCTACATCATAACAGTATTACGCATTTTCAAGTTATCACACGGCACAATGCGTGACATTCAGTAATTGATAAGGTCATCTGCCCACATAGCACTTTGCGTTGAAAACTGTACTGGGGGGAAATGGACAGAGTTTTGTAAGATCTTATTAAAAAAAAACAATTGTTAATCTGTTGCATATCAATAATAAAATGTATGCATGATAAAAAAAAAACGTTTACGATAGGAATATTATGAACAGCACAATATAATTAGGATTGAATATTATTTGTACACGCTAAATAGTAAACATCAAATCATTAATAATGTCCCTAAATAAAAGGTTTAATTTCTCGAATTGTAAATTGTTGTAAAAACTATTACATAATATTATATATTTTACTGAAATTCTCGAATGTTTATATTTTAGAGTTTACCAATATAATTCCAGAAACAATGCATTGCTTGATATTTTCTCTAATTATTCAAACTATATGTTTTATACTCCCGCAAATATGCTTATGTCTGCAGGAAATTCAAATTTAAATTTAGATTTATTTAATGCGAGATTATTCAATTTGTAAAATATTTGATTACTCTTTTTTTCCTCTCATATTATTACTCTCTTTTTCTTTTTATTACCTATGTTTATTCCTCTATCGTTCTCTTTATTCACTATGACGTGATCCATATCACATTATATTTTTAAACTTTAACGTCTGCATAGTTATTAAATATTTAAATATTATTTTTCGTAGTCTATTCTTTCTATAAACCTAAACCTTTACTAATATAACATTACTTGTTATATATATTTATAAACTTAACACCGCACAGTCATTATATTTTATTTTATGTAATTGGAATTTTTTTTTTCAGTGAATAAAGAATTATTTTTTTTTTTTTTTTCATTGACTATATTATTTGATATGACTAGACCATTCGCATATATTTTATTTAGCACAATATAAGATATATTATAAGATATACACATTCGTTTCATGTTAGGACAAGTCTAAACTTGTCATTTTATGTTGTACCTAAGATTTTGGTTTGGGGCATATTTAGACTGGTTTTGGTTTTTTGAGGTATATTTCTTTTTTTTTTTGGGGCTCTTTTTTTGAATATTATTTTAAAATAACGTTTATCATAAAAATTACATTTTTTTGTTATATAATTAATAAATACCCACACACTGGCACATGGTCACCAGTATAAATGTAAAATAATTAACAGACAACTTTATACTTCATTAATCAATCAATGTAATTTACTATTTAGGCACTTATCAAAAAAAAAAAATATAATAAAATTTTATTTAGATAAAATCAGGTTTATATTTACTAGGCAATATATGGTATGAAATATATTATTTAAATTGGGTGATTGTATTTTAAATGCTTGAATAATTTATTGATATTTATTATGATTTAACATAAAAAAAAAATTGCATATTATTGGGTTTATAAGTACTGCGTGCTTGGATATCTATAGTGTTTTTTTTTTGTGCTATATGCTCACTGCCCTATAATATGACAATATAACGTATCGATAGTTATTGTAGATGTCACAAGTGATTGCAGTACAAAAACTGGGCGTTGTGTCAATGGAAACCCGAGAAACTCGGTGGTAGACATCCATAAAAATATTTTAACTAAAATTTGGAACGCACAAGTGGGCTGCGTATTTTAACTATATATTATTATTATAATATAGCGCCAAATAATAAATTTGGATGTCGTTTCGAACGATTTTGTATACTATTCGTAAGTCGTTCGATATTTTTCGATTAAAATATTTTGATGTTGATGTTCTAGTCCATGGGTTTAATAAGTCACTTATTTTAACTTATCAACCGACTGAAACCGATACGGAATTAAATCACCGAGATTTTACGCCGTTTCGTTATTTATGCTACTTATTTATCTGTTGTGTACGTGTGTAATCGGACCCGAAAATTTCTTTAGTACGCTCTATTATACGATAAGAAATGTCGTATTTTCTTCGCAATGAGGATATTCTTCACAGTATCGAGTAAAACACGTGCACATTTTTGGGCCACTATAAAAAAAAAAAAAAATACATCCCTTTCCGTTAAACAATTTCGTATTAGAAGAAATATTATTATGTTACATTTTTTTTTTGAGATATCCGATCATATTTTTTTTCCAATTATCTTATTGTACCAATATCATATTTTTTTACACAAAACATTGAATAATGGATGGAAAATAATAATTTTGGTACATAGATAGGTACAATGGAAATGTTTTTATTCTGATTACGGTATTGTATATTAAAGTCTTTATTGAACAAAGTTTTACTCAGTGTAATACAATACATTTCTGTCTATACCATAAAATAGCCATAATAAATTCAATTGTATACTTATTAATATTTATTTTAACAAACTTTTCTTGCGTATGAAACAGTTTAATTTAATATTAGTAAATATTCTCAATATTTTAATAGATAAGATCAGTTTATAAGCGTATAATATAATAAAATAAATGTGTTGAAATAAATATTTTTTCTAACATGTTTTAGAATTATAATTGGTAGATGACATTAATTTATTATAAAATATATTTATACGATTGTATACTTGTATATTATATTATAATCTAATTTTCTTTTCAAATTTAAATTAAAGAATTAAACTATTTTAGTAATTCACTCCGTAATGTACATTATTCAATTTGAGTATTCTGATAAAAAATAGACATTTTCTTATTTGCACGTTGAACAATGAATCACAGTTCAAGTGGGAATTTTTCTATTATAGTTTTTTTAGAGGTTGCTATGGTAACGTAATTATATTATGCATCGATTGCTACCTAGACAATTTAGGTACTGCAAAGAAAAATAGATCAGCTAAAATATTAGAGTTTACCCTGTTTGAAAACATATTCTATGTAAAATAAACATTGTTATATATTTATTATTTATTATATTTTTGATTCATAATTTATATACATATGAGATGTATTAGTGTAATTTGTTATTTATTTTTTTTTTTATGAAAAAAAATTTGTTCAGAAATTCAAAGTATATTAATATAAACCGATCTATGAAATAGGTAGCTTTCGAATGAAATAGAACCTAGGTATAATCCGCCCGACACAATTCTGAAGTGCGTGTAATAAGTTTATTCCGTATTTTCGATCCCATCTTCAATATTGCTCAAAATAAATCATGGTGAGGGGTAAATCAGAATCCCTCGCGATAGTCACATCTAAACATTTTATATAATATATTAAGTGGGGCGACACCATCATGAATATTTAGATTGAGTACTGTACTACTATAGATACGTTTTCACAACACTTCCGTCTCACGTGGTTATATTAATTGTATAATAAATAATATCATAATTAATATTTTATTTTCATTGAATTAATTTAATACCCAGTGCCTAATGGCATTAACAATTGTTGAGCAGTTTCAAGAGACATCCACAAATCTATTTTATATAATTCAATATAACATTTAAATAGGTATGATAAATTAATATCATTTTGTATACGATTATAATAATAATACAAAAAATAACATCTTGCAAATGTGCTAACTACAAAATATATTTGTTAAGCGAGTGACTAACGGCTGAAAAGGCATATTATATTATAATATTTTGCAATTATCTTTATAAAATGTTTTATGAATATTACAAGCTGTGAAATTAATTTACTTAAGAAATAAAAAAACAACTATCTTGGTCAAAATATATTATATTTAATTGAACGACTCACTTGAGTTATTAAGTACTCGCATAGGCCGTATAGAAATTGTTATACAGCTCTGACGAGTATTCTATTAAAAAGTTTAACGTATTAAAAAGCTAAAAGTCTGTATATACCAAAAACTTTCTTAATTTATTGACGCTGATGGAGCAGCTCTTTCCAAAGATCAATAAGGTTTACTTCTTTTAAAGCTTTGTTTCAAAAAAATGAGCTTCTTAGAATCGTATCTATTGAATGCGTTTGATTACTATTTTATATACGGAGAGAAAGTTATTGCGGAAGTTTGTATTGATTAAACATTTTCATAACTTATATAAAATATATATAATAATAATATATAATTTGCACCTTTGGAATAATAGTGGTACCTCTTCTCGAATCCGAAATGAAAGTTTTGAGAAACGTGAAATTTAAATATTATAATATTAAGAGTGTAATTCTTGAGCAATAATGCAAGATATTGTGATACTTTAAATAGGTATATTATTATTTACAAAATGTGTTACGGTATTAAAATTTGAAATAACTTTTCATGCGGTTTAGAATTTTTGGATAAAGTAAAAGTCGTTTCATAAAAATTTCTTCGTGTATTTATAAATTATAATTTATACATTTTCAGTGTTATTGATGTACGACTGTCTATAGGTATCAGAATTTTTTCTTCATTAGCTTAAATATATTATAATAATGTATTGATTTTTGCTGTGTTTATTGAAACTGAGGAGACATTAACACAAAATTATTATTTTATATATAACCATATAATTATAATATGTTTACGAGTTTTAAAATAATAATTAAAAGTTATTATTATTTTAATTTATTACTTGTTAGGTTTTGAACGATTTCAAACAGTCGAATTATTAAAATTAGAATTTTTTAAATTCCTAATAATAAACCATTAACTGTCGAGTTATTAAATGTTTTTATCTAATAGCCTAATTTGCAATAATTTATTATCAGGTGAATATTATAAAATATGTATTGCTTTTAAAACTAAATATACAATTACAAACATTAATGAAAGTAATATTTTCATTAATTTATCATCAATGAACAATTTAAAATTAACATATATATTAAATAAATGTATACAATATGACGTTGTCCCAAAAAGCATATAGCTTAATGTGACTGGGTGGTACAGAAAGTTAATAACAGTCATGACTTATGACTATAAAATATATATATTGTGTGTAGTTTTCATTTAATGTGCACATAAAAACATAAGTACAGTGTTTTGGAATAATATATATATATATATATATAAGCATAAAATGAAATATTTTTTCCGATATTATTTAAATCTAAATTATTATTAATAAAATGTTTTTACTATTAAATTAATTTAAATCGATCAAAAAATCAACATAACAAAAAACATTGTGTAAAATATTTATAATATAATATACCTAATTATATTTTTTACCAAACATTATTAAAAAAAAAAAAATCATATTTTAAATCGTTGAAATTATAATTGTTCGATAATACGTAAATTATGAGATCAATATAAAGCCAAAAGTTTTCAAATTGACATAAAATTATACATTATATTATAATTAAGACTGTAGGTAGTTTAAATAATGTTTTTTTTCAGAACTCACGTGGTCTAAAATTTCCTATATAATAATATTGTCAATTATTTAAATGCAGACAGACGACAGTCGTGGTATTCGATATTCTGAGATCTTAATTTGTCATAACTCTAAATGGGCAACAGTATAATACGATGACGTGTCCAATGTAATTATTAGGTACATAAATAGATCAGGTTGGATTGATTTATCTTAATGCGTTTACACTAAGTGCACAGCGGGCACTCGTTTACTATAAATGTCATCGATTCTTTAAACTTAAATAGCGTACTGTAAGCAGTTCGCATCGAATCCAAAGGGCCCCGTTTCGTTTTATGCGTCTCGCGTGTTTATGAAATCGATTTGATACAACACAGAAATGTATGTGGGCCCTAAATGTTCTCGATTGAAAAATCGTCAAACTCTGGTTAGTCGTGGTCGATTTCTCAGAACTTTATGGACCATACTGTCTTACGGCACACTATAGAACTATACTAGATACTGCATGTCCGGTTAAACTTTATTTATCGTGCACACTCGGAGAGTGCAACTACTAGATTCCTAATGAATAATTCACCGTAATTCTGACCCGAATATAAATTCCCATTCGATGGAGCTTTAAACTGTTTAAAGGAAAATTGTACTTCTCTACGACTATACTATTCGTTCACTACAACAACTGCGTTTACCATATATGCAATGTAGTATATACGTGACATGTTTACTTAATATTATTTATGATATTAAGTTTGATGTGCGCATCCAATAACATAATATTATTGCGACTAGGTACTATTATAAAGTATATATAATATTTTTTTACTTTTGCCCGAAAACAGTATAGTTACATATATTAAGTTATCGATTTAAATGTTTGGTTAGTTCAAAAGAACTTTATTCGCGCTATCAATTCCACTATAATGCATTACTTTGGTAAGGAGGTAAAAATTTAAAATGTCTCGTTTTTTTTTTTTTTAATTTTTCTTTTATCATGAAATTTACATTTTAATACAGCACATTTGAGTAGGTGTACGTATAACAACTTCAAAAGTAACTAAGTTATCGTGTTGTAAACTTCATTAATGCTTTAAAGAAGTTTTTCACCAAGTAAAATAAGTTAAAGCAGTTGAATAATTTAATATGTTTTATAAAATTCGAATTATCATTTCTTAGTAAATTTCAAGCCACTTCTATAGTATATAATATTATACTGCTAAGTCCACGACCGTGACATCGAATCACGAATCCACAAATCGGAAAAATTCTAACAAAATGTTTGTAAAACAAATTAATAGAGAATACTAGCTATAACACAATATAATATAATGTATATTGGTTTCACGTCCGATATTCTTGGTTTTATTTTGAATTCACTATCTATCATTAATTTGAAAAATGGCTTATTACATTTTGTGTCCCTAAAAACTGACCAATTTGTTGATAGGTACACAGCTTTAAATATATTGGTACCATAATAACAGTGTTCCATAATAATATCATAATTCAGAGTAATACTTAGATCATCTGATATAAAGCATACAGTGTCTACATTGAGGGCAACTGTTTTTGTGCAAAGAAAATTATGCGATTACGGCTTTTGTATATTATGTTGATCAAAAATATATAATACTTTGATGCCCCTTGAATCAAGATACACATTTTTAAAATTACGATCCAGCTGTATATTAGGGTTATTGTAAATACAATCACGTGATTAACTTTTTTTAAATGATTATGAACTGTAATATTATCAAATAACTATAATAATACATAACACCAAAAAAAAAATGTTTAAAATAATTATGAACATTATAAGTAATGTTCATATCTATAATATCATTGACAAATTCATTGTGCTTGTTATGCGCTGAATTTTAATTTTTTGTTTTCAAAACACTGTAATATACATTAGTTCACTATTCTCTCAGTTCGCATAATGGCGCGCGTCAGTGGTGGAACCACAGAGATTATGATAATCCCTGAGCCTTTTAAGTCCCTACTATTCTATGCAATAGAGATGCCGCGATGGTTTTGATGGTTGCAAAATTATTTGGATTGGCTTATGTTCAAAGTGCTCTCTGGTGGATTTAAATCAAATTGTCATTTGCCCAATGTACATAACAATATAACTTAAGTGTACACGCAATATTCGTATGGGCGTACGGCTGGAAGTGTTATTTGGAAGAATATACAGAAACATAACCCAGCTTTTAATCTACTGGTTTATATACAGGGTGATTCCGCAGGCACGGTTCCTGCCTTTTTTCTTCAATAATGCAGTCATTCAAAATCAGACTTTAAATTTTCAAGTGCACTTAAAGACCTATATTTTAATTTTTTTTAAATTTTTTTATACTACTAGGTAACTATTAAGAAATGTGCCATGGAGATACAACATTTTGTTTTTCAAGGGACAACCTCCTATTTTGTACAGTAAATTATTTAGTGAATAATTTTTCTGAAAATATACCAAAATCAAAATCAAAATTCAAACTTATCATTTTTGAGTTATTTAACTTTAAGTTCTAAGGATAATAGGTCCATGCTAATGGGTTTGGAAGATATTGTGAAATATGGTGAGTTGAAAATATTAGTGACTTACATTAATCTATTAATATATTTTATAACTTATAAAAATGGTGCCTGTATAATAAAATATACTAAATGCAATATTACATCGTCTACCTATCTTATATTTTTATTAAAACATTCTTAGTGAAATTTTCCTAATTTACTAATTAGTATAAGTATTCTGATAACTGAAAAACTACTGTTTTGAGTTTTGAATTAAGTACATCGAAATTTAAAAAATAAATAAAAATTCACTGTAATTTTAATAATTTACAGTAAAAAGGGAATGGGGGGGGGGGGCGCTCATTTAAATCAGAAGTTTGTATTGCAACATGATACTTCTTAAGACTACTTAAGAGTAGTACAAAAAATCTCAAGAAATAGAAAATACGGTCTTTAAGTACCTATGTTTAAAAATTCCCAATAATCAGAGATTGAATAAATTCATTATTAAACAAAAAAATGTATGTGAGCGTGTTTTGTGAATTACTATGTTAATATATATTATATAGCATTAGGAACCTACAACTTTACTGTCTTGTAAAAACGCACATAATTTCGAAGAATTCCGAATCACTTTTATAGGCCATGCGATTGGCGCGGCCCGGCAGTAGTTGTTTTAGCTGTGTTAATGTCCAAAATGATAAAATCTAATTATCAACTATAAAACGAATTTACTGGGTTTCGCGGTGATCGTACAGCCGATAACGTAGTAATAACAATGCCGTTAAAATTTATCGGCCTTCCACTCACCACCAATAAACAAGCGTTTGCATAAATTAACATCTTGCCGCCGAAATATACAAAGCAAAGCTTGTCGTGGCTTAACTCGGATAACACTTAAACGCGCCGAGTAAACGTCGAGTTGTATACGTGTAAGTATTTATAATATTATAGCGTGAGAGTCATAATGACCACACTTATAATACCTATGTAATAGGCAAAGGTGGGCATTAACTAGTGAAAAAGTTAAAGTTAAGTTAAAAAGTTAATTTTTATTTAACTTTTTAACTTAACTAGTTAGTTTATATTCTAATCATCTAATGAACATAACTAGTTTAATTTACAGTTGAAATAACTTAGCTTTTCTCAGTTGATTTAAAAAAAATCCATCAAGTAAAAAACATTTTTCGTTTATACGTAAATATATTACTATGTCAGTATAAAATAAAAATAATCCAATACAAAAACACAAACATTTCTGTTATTTTTCTTTATAACATAATTTTGTGTTATTCATATATTTTATTAAGTTGTAAATTATATATTATACGAGTTGCAATTATAAATGTTTTTAAAAAAATAATCATTTTAAATTATAAATTGACAATTGGTTTGTTTTAATGTTATATAACTTATATTATTTAATTGCTATATGATATAATAATTTGTTAACTGTTAACTTTTAACCTATCGATTTTGTACCATTTAACTTAACTTAACTTGAGTTAATTATTTTCATAAACTTGCCCACCTTTGGTAATATGTATAGTACGTAGGTATTTATGTATAGTAGGTAGGTTATTTTGACACGCAAAAAATCAAAATTAAGCAGCCGCGAGAAAAAAACGTTTCCCTACGAAATCGTTGCGAGTCCTTTGGTCCACAGTTGCGCCCAAAGTGTTGACGTATTATGACGATCGACTGTAAGTTGTACTCGAGGCGTGTTGGCCAGGGTTATAATAATTAGGTACGCGATATTTACCAATGCTAGGTTTCTCGATACCGCGATCACGACGGGTGACGCGTCGTACATAGGTCCACGACACTCGTCGCGTGATCGGTAGTCGGTACACAATATTATCATTAGGTTAGCCCTGGGACCATATATAATAACAGATCATTGAATTTCCAGTGTTTGGATTTATTATATTATTATAAAAATTTTTTTTTTTAAATATTCGAACCTTTGAGTGTTGACCCTAAACAATTACGCCCGATATTTAGGTAGCAGTTTTCGGCGGTGCAACCGGCCTTGTTATTTATCAACGGTAATATATCTAAATAGATGATAATAGTATATAGACAGAAACAGTAGACGACGAAAAAAAAGACATGAAGTAATAATAAACGAAAAGCGTTTCATCCTTTTTTCTCGTCATCTCGTCGTGGATCACGAACCGACAGAAAGAGAAGAATTCTGAAAGAAAAAAATAGAAATACAAGCATTATGAGAGAGAGAGAGAGAGAGAGAGAGAGAGAGAGAGAGAGAGAGATAGGGAGATAGTGTAGAAATAGAGATGTTGCTTTGTCACAAAACCCCACGAAGTGAGGAAGACTGTAACAGTGACAACAGAATTACGATCCGTACCCGTGATGTAGTGTATAGATACGTCGTATATTGCAGAGGATCTTTATTTTTTAATAAAGAGCATTTATATACAGGGTGATTCACCAGCAGGCCATCAAAATGTTTTCGTTCATAATAAATTCATTTAAATTTGGATTTTTAGAATAATATTAAAGTTATCACTAGGACCATAGTTTGCAATTTGCGATTTTTTATGCCATTTAATTAGTTTTCTGTACACAGAATACAATAAAATTACATAAACCTATTTTGTTTATCAATGAGAACCAACCCTTTTTACAGTAGATATATTATTCATAATGTTAAACTGTTAAGTTATTTACTTTTTAAAAGTTAAAGTATATAAAGTTTAAATTGAAATAATGTGAACTAGTTGTTTATGAATTATTAAAAATTATGTTCCAATAGGATAATTTAGTCCATGATAATAGGGCTAAGGATATAAGAGCTAGGTGCCTTAAATGATTTGTACGTTTTTGTAATTAATATTAACAGGTAAGTATATTAGAATTTTATAATAATCGACAAAAATATTATTATGGTTGTTGTAAAACTATTATTAAGAATTATTATATTTGTTAGGCGTACATAAAGTTTTATTATTTAGAAACTATTTGGTCGTCGTTTGATAAAGATTTTCAAAAAAAAAAAATATAAAGGACTTACTTTTTTTTTTTTTAAATCATGTACTTAAAATATACCATAAATTCAACAAACCAGAATTCGAATAAAACAAACGAGGGTGAACGTATATATATATATATATATGATAAATATATATGATCCTATATAATAATTATATACACGAGAAGCGTATGTTTCGAATTCCCCGAAAAACTACAGGTTGTTAAAGACACTTGTGACAGTGTGTATTACATAGACTACCTATGGTTTATTAGCAGCGCAGCTGCGTAAGGTGGATCCATATTATCTATATGGAGAGAGAAAATCGTATATGCATATCACTGACTCGCACACCTATACATAGATTAAACGCACTGATATTATAAACTACACAGTTAGGTTTTTTATGTTAAGCGAGGAATACTCTATACCTAATATGTATAACCGAATCGAACAAACATAGGTAACACTTAAAAGATATTACTGTACGTTTGATAGTTTTGATAGTCAAGCACCGTTGCTTTTACCTCGATTTCGATACCTATAGTACCTATAGATACTTGCAAACCGTTTAAATTTATTCGACCGATAGCACTGAGAAATAGTTATGATCGGGTTGATTTCGATCCTGAAAATAACGGGGTTTTATCGTACCAGCATATGGTGGGAATTTTTTATTCTCCTACGTAAGGTCAATACCAAGCTCCTTTCTCTCGGCAAAATAACGTTTTATATATTTTATCGACGTACCTATCTATAATATATTGTACTCATTTTTTAATATTTAAATATCAGATTATCTGTTAAGTCGGGTCATAATTTAACTTGTGATTTTCATCCCGGTAATTCTATTATATTATGGGCTTAAGTGCGCACATAATTATGACACTTTATGCCGGTATAAAATAACAAGTATAGGTATAGCTAGGTACATAATATACCACGGTAACGCAGCTAAGCTCAAGAAATGTGTCGCGAAGCGTTATTATTTCGCACGCACTATCGGTGTACGCCGTCGTACGGGGTTACCAAAGTCGATGGGGCGCATAAGGACAATACCTAATTAGGTCAAATCACACTGTACGTAAGACTTTTTGAACACGACTATAACACTTCTGTACTTCGCACGGTTCGAACTTTGAAGCTACACGTCGTAGTATTATATAATACAGTATACTCGCCTCCGTCAGTATGTTTTCCAGTAATCAAATCGATGGTTGAACGAATGGCGTATATATATATATGTTTTAACGTCGACCCGAGTTTAGAACAAAGGCATGTATACATGGATATTATCGTACGCGTTCGTTTTTAACGCCATGTTTTACGAACGTGATCCAATTACCACGAGCTCGAGTCGGACGTACATTAAAATAGTCGGATGAGTTTCTCGAGACTAAAATAATAAAAACGATCTTGGTACGACACAACGGTGACGAATAAATGAGTAACAAACGGTCCGTAAACGATATTTTTTACAGCTTATCTCGAACGCGATGAATATAGTTATGACTTAATCTTGTTTTTTAATATTCACATATAGGTACACAATATTATTATACCGGGTGATAAATTTAACGCAATACACGACATTGTTTTAAAAACTATTAAGGTCTTTGAAAAAAATGTGTACATCATATTTTAGATTCTGAGTGGAACGATGAATGTATTGATTTTACAATGATGTTTGTTTTTTTTTTATCTTTTTTTTTATTTATTTTTTTTTTTTTGTGTCTGTCATTGCCTTTTAGGACAGTAAAAGTGCTTGGATTTTCTTCAACAGTACCTTTTCTGATAGGAAAGTGAATCTAGTTGGTACTTTGGGGGGGGGGGGGGGGGGGTAAAAAGTAAAATGTTTCCAATAGTTTTCAAAAGTGCCATGAAAAACAAAAGAAAAATTAAGGAAAAACGGGAATTTTTACGCAAAATCTGTTTTCGAGAAAATTGACTTTGGTTTTTGGTGTAACTTTAAAACGAATGACCGTAGGTACGAAATTTTCACTGGTTGTTTATATTTCTTTGATTGATTTGTTTTGAGCTGTTTACGGACAATTTCAGTTTCCAATTAAATTAGTTTTTTTTTCTATGAATGTCAATAAAACTTTATTTGTTGAGTAAAAATACTTGAAAATTTAATACAAGGCTCCTACTATATTGTTACAATGACATTTGAAAAATATTAAAAACCCTTAGTCACAGTTTTTTTTTATTAGCATTTAAAGTTCAAAAATTGACAAAATATGTAAAAATCACGAAAATTAGCAAATTATTTTGAGTTAATAATTCGTAAGCATTTTTCTTTTTAGAACTAAGATTTTAAAATGTAATACAAGATTCCTTATAGGTTAATCTACCTGTATCAAAAAGAAAAAATGTCTATAAGAAACTCAAATTAAATTTTTATGAGCGTTTGAAATTCATATTTTTACAACATTTGATATTCACTCGATTTCTTACGTAACGATTTTCTTATTTTTTTTGTAATTAAAAAACGAAGGACTGTAGATACTTGAAAATTTCACTGAGTGTTTATATTAGAATTTTCTATACACGATAAAAAGTTGAAAATAACTTGACTCTTTTTGAGCTGCTTACGGACATTGTCATTTTTCAATTTTTTAAATTTTTTTTTTTCTATAAATATCAATAAAAATTTTATTTGTTTGTAAAAATGCGTGAAAAATTAATGCAAGCCTCATGATATATTTTTACATTAGCAATTGTAAAATATTAAAAATAACATAGGCACACATTTTTTTTATAAGCATTTGAAGTTGAAATTTTGACAAAATTTATCAAATTTAAAATTGAATAATTATTGTGTAGTTAAAAATTTATAAAATGTTCAACTTTTATATCTAAGGATTGAAAATTTAAAACAAGATTTCACGTAAATATTATATCTGTTACCAAAAATTCTAAGAAATACATGATGATACTTTGGTAGTTTATATTGCTATAATATTAATTGCCTATTGGCTATTGCTATTTTGCTTTGCAATGCTTGCCATAAGGAAATATAACGAGAAACCTGTGAGAAAAAAACCGTCTATAGTTTATACCTAATCCCATACTGCGACCGTAAGGGGCCACCCCTTTAATTCGTTAGTACACGGTCAATCGGGAATTTCTCAATCCGACCTTCAATAATAAATAAAATATATCGACCACCCAGTTCAAAAAGTACACAAGTATTAAGTATATATTTAACCTAACCTACCTATAGGTACATACAAAATGTGTGTAATTAACTTATTTTTGATTTTTTTGTTAGTTGTTGGCTATTACAGTCTTGATCTGAATAGTTAAACAGATATTATGATCTGCTATTTTAACGAACGTTCTAAATTTATTGTTGTATCATTTATTAGTATTATTAGTTCTACACTTCTACCTAAACCTATCTTAGTATTGGTGTGTATTTTTGTAGATTACAAAAGTATGGTGAAAATATCGGGGGAATTAAAACATACCTATTATCGGTTTCGGGTGGAGATATTTGTATTTAGATACTCGGGTGTATGGACGCTATCGAAATAACCTCATATTATAATGGTCTGCTTCTTGAAAGCATTTGAAATAAATAACAATCATATTATATAACTTGAATTCCTACAAAATAAATATTATTATAACCATATAGATTATACAATCAGCGGCGTGCGTGATACAGCATTTTTGGGTATACAATGTTAAGGGTGTCAGTGCCAGTATTTCCAATTTTCGAAATTTCTATGCTATTTGAATATTATGTTTTATATTTTAGTTATTGCCTTAATTATAATACTTTTCCACTAATCTACAGCTCGATACTTATTTAGACGGGGTCGATACGGTGTATTATATATTTATATCAACGAAAATGACTTCACGGGAAAAACTCTCACGCCCTGTAGAATTGTCGGATTTCGTTAATTTTTTTTTTATCTGAAAGATGAGAAGTTTCTACAGGTCGGATCAAAGCTTGATTTTTTATTTTACTTTGAATAGTAGTAGAAAAATACGTTTGAAAAAGGACAAATATTATGCATATTTCAAATGCATATTCCAGTTTCTATAATTATAGTTTTCAAAATCGGGCTTTGATCCGACCTACAAAATGTTCTCTACTTTAAGATAAAAAAAAAATTAATGAAATCCGACAATTCTACAGGTCGTTAAAGTTTTTCCTGTAAGACATGTTTTTGTACCAAAAAACGCACCAGCACCGACACCAAGTATCTATTGATAAATAAGATACAAATGTCCGTACAAAAACGTCCATCGTCTTTATACTCGACTGTATAGACTTGAACTTGACTCAAAGTTTATTAGGATAAATGAAAATGACGGCAGTGTATACTTTTACTAGGTAAAACTATTTGTATTGCATTGGCAAATGAAATCACAGGCTTATCATCATTATTATCAGTATAATTCATAATATAACTATGTAATGTGTATGTAATGAATAATAGTAATGGGTAAGTACATTTTAACGGTTAATAATAAAACTAAGAGTAACTAGATCATTTACCATAATATAGGTACCTATACCTATTACCTACAAACGTTTCTCTTTCTGATCGAATTTACTTCCTCAATTTATTTTTACTATATAACTACAGTTATTCAAAGTAATTTAATTCAATCTATTTTACAATAATACAAAAAATCTAGTACAGGCAATGGGAGTTGTCCGATTTGCATATTATATCATTAATCTCTATATCTATGCGGGAACCGCCCTTTGTGTGCCAAATTATGCAATAAAACGTTTTTTCCAGCAATCCTACAGTTATATTCACGACTGGATAAGTTCAACGAGTGAACTTATTTTCAATAGAAATAATGTGTTTAGGTATTAGGTACAAATAATATACCTACCTTTATTTTATTAAATGCAAAGAAACTTTAGAGCAACGTGCCTATCTAAATCATTAACAATTATTGCACGAGATAATAAAACGAATTATCAAAAGGTAAGTTTTATTTCATACATTTTCTTAGTATTTTTTTTTATATCTTGTAACTTGTAAGATAATACGTTCATAATCCAAACATCACATTCATCCACCATCCATGCACGTCATACCCAGTGTTCTCTACGTTCAACCTACCTATAAGTAACGCATAATATAGCGAATTTCACTATCAGAATAATCCATTTTACTGTTATTTTTATCATTGAAATGAATTGACCTATTATCAAATTGAAAAGTCTGAGCCCCGCGTAGATTTTATACGATATTTTAATTTTAAAGTAAATTATGAGTATTTTAAAAATCTACATTTTAAAATGCCCATGCGAGCAATATGAAAGGGTATATAAAAGTAGCGGTGGTCTACCTTAAAATACATAAAAAAAAGTCCCACGAAAAAATACCGGTAAAGAAAGTCTTGCAAATGAAAAAAGTTCGTTAAAAAAGTCCGGTGAAAAAATCCAATATTTATTTTTATAATTACGTAATACGTAGATGTTATTATTTTTTAAATTAACACATGCGCATATTAACACTTAACTTGTATTTTACTTTGCTTGATCTTTAAATCCCTATGTATAAGCAAATAAATACAATCGTATTAAAAAAGCGGGAAGTTGGGAACGCTGTACATTAGGTGTCTAGAGAGTCACTGTAATATAGTGTAATGGATGTGTTAAATTTGAATTTAATATTAATATATTATTATTTATTATTAAGTATCTATATATATGATGATATTATTGTGATTATAGTAATTTTACCATTAGGCATTTGAAAATGTCATTGTGTAAATAAAATATAATAATATACTCTGAATGTTTTATATAACCACGAATAATATTTTTAAATTACTAAAATTTACTAAATTAATTAAAATTGTTATTCTAGGTTTTAATGTGTAATTTCGTCCAAATATGAACTCAAAACGTATACAAAAAATAACTGTGTTTACTGTTTATATATTTTTTAGATTGGTTGGTTACAGTATGAACTACCATTTATGAGAATCCTTGTTTTAAATTTTACAAAATAATTTGAAAACTTTCGAGATTTGATTAATTTGGTCAAAAATTGAACTTAGAATACTTATAAAAAAACCATGTTCACGGATCTTAAACATTTCTCAATTGCTATCATAAATACTTATGAGGAACCTTGTATTACGTTGTTATTACGTTTGTTGTATAACAACAAAAGAAGACAATCGTTGTATCAGAATATGTTTATTAATGGGTGAATTATTTAATGTCTAACCTCAAATACTCGTAAAAATTTAATTTGATTTTCTGGTAAACCATTTTAAATTTTTGGTAAATTTAAGAAAAATTAAAGGGTACATAGTATTAAATTTTCAAAGCTTAGATATAAATAGAAAATTGCTTATGAATTTCTAACTCGAAATAATTTTCCAATTTTCGTGATTTTGATGAATTTAATGAAAATTTTAACTTCAGATGCTCATAAAAATGTTGTGAATTTACGTTCAATTTTTTTTTTAATTTTCACTATCAAAAACTTATGAAGAACGATGTACTTATTACATTTTCAAGTTTTTTGACTGAGCAAAGAATTTTTTATTGACAATAATTAAGAAAAAACTAATAATGAATAAAAAACTAGAAATGTTTTTATGCCTATAAATAGCTCAAAAAGTAGCGCAATATTTTGAAAACTTTATGGTGCATAGACATTTCTAATATAAACATTCAATAATAATTTTTAGGGTTGTACTAAAAATCACAGTTTTTCCTGACGCTTTTGAAGACTATTGGGATTTGTTTACTTTTAACTCCCCAAAGTACCAACTAGATTCACTTTTCAATTAGAAAAGATGTTGTTCGAGAAAATCAAAGCATGTTTACTGTCTTTAAAGGATGACAGGCACGAATAAATATTTAAAAAGAATAAAATCACATATCATTGTAAAATTAATACATTCATCGCTTCGCTCAGAATCTAAATTCTTAACAAAATAATACAAATTTATATGAATATTTTTATTATGAACAATTTACAGTGAAGTATATTTTAATATTTATATATACCTATTATGTTTATATATTACACAAATTATACAGAGTAATCTAATTCACTATAATAATATAGTAAATAGCATAGTTATAAATAACATAATTATAACAGAAAATTAAATTATAAATTTGATTTGGGGAGGGATATATCTTAACTGTGAGGACATCCTGTAACTCGAAAATTCATGGTTATAGGTAATATATAACGGTTTAAGTGAGGGATGTCCGAACAGAATACGATTTATATACATACAAACATTATATTTAAAATTGTAATTAACTTAAAATAAATAAAATACCAAATACATATATTAATAATACATTTTGGACTCCATAATCTATAGTAGGTATACTCATTGGTTACTGCAGCTTGAATTAGGTAGGTATATAATTTTCCAACTCAATAACTCTGTTATTGTGACTACTCAGGGGCGCCATTTCAGTTTTAAAATAGGGCTGCCAAATTTTTTACCAGGCCATAGTTATAACAATGAAAATTGAAATGTAGTCATGTACTCATGTTGGAGTAATTTCTAACCTTACTATTAGAGATGAAAAATAATTAATATTTTAGGTGATAACACTGATAAAATTATAATATCATTATTCATTAATATACATTTTCTTTCTATATCTTTAATATCCAAGTATATCAATGTATATTTATTTATTTATAAAATATTTTTATCTTATATTAATTATTTCAATTAATTCAATTTATCTGATACATCGGGCATCGGCGCCAGTATGAAATTAAGGCAGGCCAAAAAATACGGTCGAAATTTAGGGCCGTGTATATATACTATAGTATAACCGGCGATACCCCAAATGGCGCACTTGTGACTACTTCACAGTTAAAACTGCCTTATATTATTTTAATACAATCAGTGGCGGCTATCCTATACTCAAGGTGTATCCGTCGATAAACCTTATAGTTCGGTGAGTGGTCATGGACCACGGTGTGTATAGTGGGTGCTGAGTAATGACTAATGACCCTAAATTAATAAAAGCAATATATTTAATAATCCAACCGGTGGCTATAAGTGTAATATAGTTAAATACGAATAGAAATACTAGTTAGTAAATACTAAAGAGTAAATATATTGGAATATTGGATGTAGAAATTGTTGCATTTTCAATGTTTCAAATAAACAGTACAATAAAATTAGCTCAGAACATTATATTATATTATGAATTATAAATATTATAATAAATATTAATAAGTAATCATTAATATTTATGTTTATACCTACCTAGTGGAGATAATATAATTTTTATATTTTATTCGTTTCATTTATTTTGTGACTATAGAGAAGGTAGGTTTACAATACTTATTGCTGAGTATTGACTGAAAAAAAAATAATCACTAAAATATTATTAGTTATTGTTTGTCGTGCTGTCGTTAATCATTATTAATTACTACTTATTAGGTATTATATTGAGTACGAAGTATCAAAGTATGATATGGTACCTATTTGAATTTAAAAATCCAAAGTTATGTCTGATTGACAATTTTTACATAAAAATATAGTATAAAATAGGTAGTAACTTGAAAAAAAAAACTTAATTTATTTTAGATTCTGACGTTCGTGAAGTTGGCCCCCCCCCACATGGCCCCACGGACTTCAAACCGGTATCAAAATTTTGCAATTTTTATGCAACTAATTGCATGTCTCGGGAAAAAATTTGCAATCCTTCGTGGGACCCGTAAAAACCAAAATACTTATGGGGGGGCCAACTTCACGCAGCCCCCCCACATGGCCCCTCGGACTTCAAACCGGTATCAAAATTTTGCAATTTTTATGCAACTAATTGCATGTCTCGGGAAAAAATTTGCAATCCTTCGTGGGACCCGTAAAAACCAAAATACTTATGGGGAGGGGCAACTTCATGTAAGCCCTTCCCTCACTTGATGCCATGGTCCCTTAGACTTCGAATTAGAGTGGATTGATCGGTTTCAAAGAAAAATAATACGATTTTTCCATTATATATATTTTTTTATATTTACATATTTTTTATTAGGTACTGTGTTTATTTGCAGTGTAATTTTTATAGTTGTCGATTTAAAAAAATATTTTTATTATTTAGTATAGAGCTATAAAAAGTAAATTTAAAATACTTTGAATAATCAATTCAAATATATAAAACGATCCTGTTAAAAATACTAGTATTATCATACAT
>NC_042495.1:112330666-112399242 GCF_005508785.2 Acyrthosiphon pisum
TAAGGATTGAAAATTTAAAACAAGATTCCACGTAAATATTTAATTATGTTGCCAAAAATCATAAGAAATACATAAGCACAGTTTATGTTTATAGTCATTTTAATTTCCAACTTAGACGAAATTACATATTAAAAAACCTGGAATAACTATTTTAGTTATTTTGTTGTGATTGTAATGATTGTATAATATTATTTGTGGGTACTTGAAACTTCTAAAGTATACTATTATATATCTATGACAGTACCACGGTTTGTTGTTGATGTATAACGCGTTACCTGATTGATATTGTGATGTGATTAATTTGGAATTTATTATTAATACCTATTATATAGGTCATTTTTTTTTAATACTATAGATAAGTATACCTATAATAGGTATGTCTTATACCTAGACTGACAAACCGTTTCCACTCAGAATCGTTTTTCTTATCCAGTGATATTATATCATTGAATTCAAATTTAATACTATCCATTATACAGTGACGCACTTATAACCTACTGTACAGCAGAGCGACATACACTTATACCCACCTTTTTAAGTCGTTAAAACAATATTTTATTGAAAACATTATATTTTGTTATTTTTTTGTTTTTTAATAAAATTTGCCAATTCGTTTTTCAATAACAGCGTAATTTTTTTAATTTCTTATTGTACAGCATAGTATTTTTACTACGAGATAATAATATATCAAAATCGAATTTTAGATGAATAGATTTTGATTTATCAGTATTTTAACTTTAGATGAGCTCTCCACTCCGGATGCGGATCCATCACTCCGTTCATCTAAACTTTAAATAGTTAAAACTCAAGAAACTGCTGGTCCAAAATTCGATTTCGATAAATTTCGTAGTAATCCAAAAAATATTGTGATATGCGATAGGGAATTAAAAATGTATGTTGTCATGAAAAAATTAAATTGAAAAACCTACAAATCGAAACTATAAAAATTAATTTTTTTTAAAAAAATGTATCATTTTGTATCGACTTAAAATATATTATTTGATCTTTTCCAATAAAAGAATCACCCGCAGTATAATAATATACATATTATATTATATTATTATCGTGCACTGTGTATAATATCATAATATACATATTCGGCAGAGGAATTCAGACGATTCACTTCGCACAATCGTTCGTTCTCATTAGTAAATTAGGTTTTCGTCCCTAAAGTACGAAGCGGGTCGAGTTTTGTGCCCTTACCGTCATATACTACACCATGGCTTGCACCGCCTCCACAGCCGCCTCCACTGTCTCGGTCGTATAATAACATAGGCCAACGAATTCGATTCGGCCGAAACCGCCACCGCGCGTAAATTGCACTCCGTTCACATACCTACCGCGGTCACTTAAGTCTGATAAATATCGCTCCAGAACGCACGAGTACCTGTGGGATTACGACCATGGTAGTCCGGTCTGTGTGGTGGTGGCGGTGCGCTTTCACGTGCTCCTATAAACCTCGTCAAGGAGTTCTGAAATAAACGAGAATGAATTATTCATTCCGGAAAATGGCTGATTGCGGTAGAGCCTCGGCAATAATAATCCGTTTCTCAGGCCGCTTTATTTCTTATTTATTTATTTATTTTTTTATCATTTTCCAAGGACCAAATGGCAAATACGTGATGAAAATGAAATCTTATCACGGAGTAATTGGTAATAACAGACGAGTACTTAAGCGTTGTTGCACAGAAATTGAGACGATTCTTAAACACGGTGTCCGTCGGTCGGAATCACGAGTCACAATATTTTTCGGTAACACTGTATATGTTTTCGATCCAACCCTCGCTGACATTATGCCCTTAAAGTTGGCGCCGGAACATTATCACACCAGGGCTATATGTATACTAGTAACTGATATCGAACATTTGCTGGGAATTCGCACTAGATTTTACTGCGCCAATTATAAATTTCGCGAATCCACAAACAAAACGTGACGGTGCCATCTTTGTCGACACATTGAACGATTCTAAAACAAAAAATGTGTCAATTTGATAATATAACACAATTGCAAAAATTTGAATAGGCCGAAGAGGTCAATGTTTGTTCCCCAAACTAGGATCGCGACATAGTGGCACTCACATTCGTCCCGAGTCTATAGCCCTTTCGCTGTTCGATAACACATTCAAGTAATAATATATTGTGCAGGTAAACGTTTTATAATAATTAATCCCGAAACAGCCGGGACGTCGACATTGCAGACGTTTTATTCGTCCACGACTGTTTAGGGTTACACACATACACACACCAACCGCCGTTATGGCGTGTACGGTCCTAACTCGCGAATTACACACCGCGAAGAAGCAATACGTGGCAGAGAGCTGATGAAAGGTCTCGAGAACATCGACGGCTATAATTAGTGGTGGAAATTAACTTTGGCGCGCCGTGAATTCTGTACACCAGCCGTTGTTCTACCCCGACGACAGTTCGTACGAGCGAAACGTTTCGTTCAAAATCCGTTTCGATCGATTGTGTTTTGATTGACCTCGATAATAATAATAACAATAATAGTATCGTGATTGATAATTAATTATTATTCAAATATCGCACACCTCCGCGGAAGAAACAATGCGCCGACCATCTTATTATTACACTGGGAAAATTAATTTTTCATTTAATTACTAGAATAATTTAACACTATTAGACCGCGGAGGTGGTATTGGATATTGGCTTATAATTATTATGTTTTATTTTATTTTATATATTTTTTTTTATTATGTTAATAAACAACGCCAAAGCAAGAGGGTATTTATTTTGTTAAAAATTAATAGCGTATATTATATACCTATAACCTACCCGCCTTGAACTCCTCCGTGGAGGCCGCAACGTACGTCGGTGTTCCAATTAGATTATTTTTTCCAAATAAATATATTTTAAGTGTATAATATTATAATAATAATATATCGTGTATTCCGTTTTAAACGGATTTATGTGTGCGTTTCGTGTACTTGCTTTGGTTTTTATGCGCTTTTCGCGTTACCTATATAATATAATAAATATGTCATTTTTTTTATAACCTCTTTAATTTATCGCGCTGGAACTAAAAAATAAATAAAAATACGCTGCTATTATATGCATATTATCATACACGTATTGTAAATTATTCAATTGACCGGAGAAAAAATAAAACTATATATTATAATGAATAGGTGTATGTTTATTATTATTATTATTTTTTTTTTTAATGCTTATATTAATGGTTCGTTTTTTTCCCCACAGGTACGCATATATATTTCCATTCAAACCACCGTAGTTTACAACGTGAAACAAAAGGAAGGCGGACAAGTAATGTACACGTTCATACACATAATAATAGTAATAATAATAATAATAATAAAAAAACAGACAAAACAACACACAATAGCAAATGCTCCGGTAGGTAAGAGTAGGTATATTATGCAATAATATCATCATAACGCTTTGTCTTTACGCGCTCGCAATGTCCCATACATTATTTGATAATATTACAATAATAATAATATGTTCGTCGTACCGAATTTCGAAGCCGCTCGGTTTCCGTCGTCGACTAATTACCCGCGATGCGGAAAAAGAAAACGGAAAACACACAGCCCATATTTTTTTTTCGCTGGCACTGTTTCTACGTAACAGCGAAATATTATGATAGTAATATTAATTTGACGTGACGTGCGGTTTCTATGATCGTCTCGAGCATACCTATAGGTAAATACGCGTTGCCGTAATATTGAAATGTCACGACCGACGACGATTTGTTATGTTCCGTTGTACGAATCGAATACTTGGTCGTAATATCGCGATGTGGAAATCCCGAAAAAGAAAAAAAAACCAATATTCTAATATGTGTATCATAAATACGGAGCACACGCGTGTGTTATTATACCAGGTAGGTTTGGATGAGTTTACACGAGTCCTGTATCCTCGTAAACTTACGCAAGTGTCTAACCGCACGTTTAGGATGTACATTTTTTAGACGATTAAATTTCGATCATTTCCGGGGACTATTTTCTCTGTAAATTTTTTCTCAACATTTATATCGCCACGTATACTTAACGCTCTATCCGGCGTACGTCTCTATAGTGGGTGAGTTTCGTTGTTGTGTTTCAATATTATGGAAAAACATAATATTATGACGTCGAACGTTTACCCCACCGCATACCCCACTGACCGCGCACACCCTGGCCAAGGCTAGGTACGTAAGTACGTATGATTCTCTTACCGCATCTATTTCTACTCGGCGGCGCCTGCTACGCATAGTTACAAAGTCCACTCGTCTTTCGAGCCGGAGATCTACTATGATATATTGTTTACGTGTGTAGAAACACAAGTCGATTTCACAACGTTTTTTTTTATGCGTTTATTTTTTCGTTTTCCTTTTTCCGGATTTATCGCGGGAAGCTGCAAACACCCGCGGGTAATACCATGCGGACGTGATCCGTGCGGCGTATAGCGTGAGGTGTGGAAAACGGGGCGGCGACGAAGAGTCGTGCCGACAGAGTGTCATATCGTATCAAACTTCATTGACGTGAAGTGCTACGGACACGGCGATGACTGTTAACCGTAGATACAAGTCCCGTGCCGGTCACGGGTCGTAGATATTATAGATGATCACAATATTATGATATACTGTGCACGGATTATGGAAATAATGGTCGTGGCGGGTATCAATAAATGAGTAGAGGGGCGTTTTCGATATTATAAACGGTTTGAACGAACAGACTGTGTTCCCGTATTATGCTCGGAGCCCAATTAATTGTCCGGGACTCGGGTGCTGTGAACAAAATAATATCATCTCCTGATTTTGAACGGTGTTGATAAAATGTTCGATATATTGTCGGAAACCTACAAAAGGGTACCCATGGTAACACAAGTCGATTTTGCAAAATTTTTTTTTACGCATTTATGTGGGTAGTCTTCTTTTTCCGGAATTATCTCGGGAAACAAACACGCGTGGGTAATACCGAGCGTGCAGTACGTGGTCTGTTCATAGGCGTATTTCTGGGAGTTGGATGACGGGGTGGAGAATGGTCGTGCCAGACAAAGAGTCATATGGCAACACACTCTATGATGAAACGAAACACTGCGGTGATGACTGATAACCGTAGATACAATTCACAATCCAACGGTTCGTTGGTATAGACGATCGCGTAATATACTGAGTATGGATTATGGAAATAATAGTCGAGGGGATACAATAAACGAGTAGCGAGGGACGTATTTGATTTAAACGGCCTAAAGGAGAAAACTGTGATCCTTTCCCCCAGGGGCTCTTTTTTCACTTGTGTTATCCGCTTATCTGACCCTGATTTTGAATATCGAACGGTGATGATAAAATTTCTACTATATTCCCGGAAACTTACAATAACAACAAACTTACTGTATACCTATATTCTATACATGCTTACATTTAAATATCATAAAATATATCTACTGTTTACCTATAACACGAACCGGTCGGCGAGAACAGGTCGTTGGTCGAGTATAACTGCAGTAATTTTCCGCGAGCAGGGCATAATAGAGCGTGCGTGTGACCCATTTCAACCAAATAATCAATGAAAACCGAACCAGAAAAAAACCCGCGGTACAAAAGTCGCGACCTAAAATGGAATTAACTCATAACCAAAAACTTTTTTTTTTGTTGGATTGTTATTAAAAAATAAAATAATATCAATCTGAGCCTTAAATATTATGTCGTGATATGATTTTGTTTGTTTGTCGATCAATTATTAATAATTGCTTCGTAGGTATCTATTATATATTTGAATTCGTAGACTCGGGGATTAACAAGCAGGTGTATAAGACGATTCGGGAAGGTGTATTCAATTTATTGTTAAAATTTATTTTGAAAAAATATAGCGTAGGATTTTTCAACGACGTGACATGTCGCTTGGTTTTCGATTACTCGAAACCAAAATATAAGGAATTAAGAAAAATAAAAAAAAAAATAAAAAAAAAATATTTCTATTCGTCTTGTAATCGATACTGGTACTTACAAATCATACCAAGCCACGAAGTTATAATTAAAAGTCATATCAGCGAATCTATATTTCACACGTATCATTATACGAATATAATGCTCGCTCGTAAAAACAGTTGACAAAAAGTCACAGCAGGAGAATCCCGTTGGCCCTGTGGACGGTTAAATATTTATCATGCGATCGCCATACCGGTCGTTATATTTTCGTCTAGCTCTAGTGAAAACCAAAACTACCTACCTAACTGCGAGGGCCAAGTCATAATAAAATAAATTTATAATAATATTCTTTCGCTGGGGCAGACGACCCTGCAGTGCGCGCCGTACGACCTCCCGTTTGCCGTTGTTCTCGAGGTCGATCGTCATTGGTACACACGGTTGAGAATTTGTGATTGTGTTTGAACGTTTACATCTGCCGGTAGCTTCTATTAGTACGATCTTCAAACTATATTTTCAAAAACAAAAAAATAATAACCTGTGGAAAATCGTCACGGTTCAACGGTTTCATATGATATTGTCCACACGTCATAATATTATTATTACCCATCAATACGTGTTCTATTAAAACATTTGACCATCGCCGACGTGGGAAATTGATAGAATTTTTAGCTTTGAGGGGGATAAGCTTTCCAATGGGGTTGTCCACATTCGTACACGACTTCTATAATGATTCCAACGTGGCGGCATTGGCTTAATCATTTTTACTCACGTTTTCGTGTTATACTTTGCCCTCGGTTTATGCATTGCCAAACCTTCAACTGGACTGCTCAAAATGCCACCTATATCGTGTATATAATATGTACAATAACACTCCCGACGGGAAAATATTTTTATTGCTTGACGTTAACCTCGATCGTGAACTATGCGTCTAGATTATAGGTTTTATCTCCAGCTCGCCGTCTTTCTCTTCTTCACTCTCTCTATCTGTCTCTCTCTCTCTATGTCCCTATTTCTCTCTCTATGCGTATATATACATCTATAAATAAATGTGTATGGTACGCACACTGTTTCATATCCGACTACTACTACTTTCCACCGGTAGTTTACGGGTAGCTGTTACTGCCGTTTAAATTTTTAGAAGGGGTCGTTGATGAGCTACACGATAAGAAAATATACGTCTGCTCCGTTGCGCCGCCCGCGCGTCCATCGCCCCAAAACTTTAAACGGTAATAGCTCGTGAACCACTCCTCCCAAATAGGATTGCAAACCATCAACGTTATGTTCGCATAAATATAAACATAAGCGTAACTATTAACCACAGTTTGAAACAAGCAGGTTTCGGTTTTTCCCTCCTCTCTCTTTCTCTTTTTTTTGTAAATTAAGTTAATGCACACATTAAACTCAAATTCTCTAAAACGACTATTAGCAATTCGTTTCGATAATATTATAATATTATATTATTATAATGTAATTTAGAATAAAGTCTCATAAAGATTAGGTATTTTATTCACATTTTCGTATATTATGTTCTTACGTCTCAGGACACCGTCTACGAGATTAGACTGTATATGAATCAATCGCCTGTGATTGGTCAAAAAATAGAAGTTCTACTGAAATTGTGATGTTTTTTTGAAAAAAAAAAAACTATATTCACATAAATCAACTATCGTTTTAAAACATCTACAATAATATTGTCGTAAAGAATTATAAATATTATAGAAGGTGGGTAAGTAGGTGTCGCTCTGCTGTACAGTAGGTTACAAGTGGGTCACTTTAATGGATGGTGTTAAATTTGAATTCAGTGATATACCTATAATATTATCATTAAAAACGATATAAGAAAAACGATTCTAAGCGAAGACAATGATATTAATAAGTATATTTTAAGATAATATTATTGTGAATAAAGTTATTTAATTTAACCTATTTACGCGGAACTTTGTTTTAAATTTTCAATCCTTATAGCTATAAAAGTTGAACATTTTATACATTTTTAACTACAAATTAAATATTAAATGTTATAAAATTCGAACTTTAAATGCTTATAAAAAGAAATTGTGCATATGCATTATTAATATTTTTCAACTGCTAAAGTAACAATATACCAGTAGCCTTGTATTAAATTTTCACGCTTTTTTACCAAACAAATAAGATTGTATTGATATTTATAGAAAAAAAAACTAAACAAATTTAAAACTGACAATGTCCATCAAAATATTTTGAAAATGTTATCAAGTATAGGAATTTATAAAATAAACATATGATATAAATTTCAAGTGTCTTCCGTTATTCGTTTTTGAATTATAACAAAATAAGAAAATCGCTACCTACTTGAGAAATCGAGTGAAAAAAAAAGTGGTAATTTTTACGCGAAACCAATTTTTAAAAAAAATCGATTTGTTGTAATTCAACAACTACCAACTGTTTTCATCATATATTTTTATTAGCAATTTCCATAAACGGTAACATTTCCGAAATATTTTGACTCTTTTTGAGCTTTTATAGTCTTGAGAAATTTTTCAAATTTTGTAAATTGTCTTAAGTGTTATTCTTGATAAATGAAAATTACACTTTCCTTCTTCATTAATTTTCATCAACTAAAAACTATAAAGATATTTTTTATTCAGTAAATAAAAGTGTAGGTACTTACTGATTTTCAACTTCTAAAAAATATAACCTAATATGCAGTTAATTTATTAAAGCCCATAAAAATGTATCAAGAATTTTTTTTTGTGTGTTGAATAGTTTCCTCGTGAAAAATACAATAACCATCTCCTTAGTGTTTAAAATATTATTATTTTTTACTCTACAGACTAATTTAAAACTGTTTGCTGAAAATCACGCGTATGTTAATGCTTTGTGGCTTTTGGCGTCATCTCACTGCCCCCCCCCCCCCACAAAAGTATAGTATAACAAAAAAAAAAAAATATTAACAATATTATAACATATGAATTATATCACACATTGTGACATGGTTAAGGCGAATAAAATCTAGATTTCAAATCTACAAATTTTTTTTACACAGTTATAACGATTGTTAGTTCTAGATTTAGGATCTAATTTATGAGATAGTTTTACAGAATATATTGTTAATTTTAAATACACACCTATAAAATCATGTTGTATTCTAGTGGTCATGTTTAGTATATAAAAATATATATATTGTAGAACCGTCATTGTGATTTATAAATTAAATAACATCGGAAAAATCATTATAAAAAATCACGGCTAAGTGCGAGTCGGACTCTCGCACGAAGGGTTCCGTACCATCATCAGCTATAAGCATGTTGGCAACATTGCTTATATTATAAATTCTATAATTTTTAGTATTTGTTGTTATAGAGGCACAGAAATACATAATCTGTGAAAATTTCAAATTTCTAACTTTCATGGTTCATGAGATACAGCCTGGTGACAGACGGACAGCCTCAGTAATAGAATCCCGTTTTACCATACGGAACCCTAAAAAATAACACACACACATTGTAAAATCAATACATCCATTGCTTCGCTCAGAATCTAATATATTATTATAGAAGGGACATTTTTATGCATTTAATTGTGTACGCACTGAGAATAGTTAATTTGGAAATATAGGTATTATATTCTCATGATATTATGCCGTTTAGGATATGTAGTATGTATACACATATTTCCGTTAAATTAATCCTTAGACTTATGCGAGTTTTTCCATTTGCCTGATTATTTTTATCTGGCGTAAGGCTTTAATATTATAAGTATAGGATTATTTATTGCGAATATTTATTGTTTATTTATATCGTTATTTTTTCATGTAACGTATTTAACGTAATAAATTAAGTAGGTTTTAATTGATTGTTTTGTGCACCTGCGTTTTTAATACAAAAATACATACTAAATAAACAGCTCAATATAATAACTAAATTAAAATAACTGTTTTTTATTGTGTTTTGTTATTAAATTTTAAAAGTTGCTCACCTCTAAAATTCGTGAATGCAAAACTAAGAAATTTCAATATAATTTTTGCATTAAACATCGATTGTAAAATATTAATATGTGATAAATTTCACACTTTGGTTTTGTATAATATGATTTCATGAACAGTTGTACATGGTTTTTATATTTTATTATATGTCAACGATTGTATATAATATAATATTAATAAATACTTAATTGTTTATTTTTACTATCTTGTGTGTTTGCGCATTACGTTTAAATAATTACGGTTCGAATGCATTGATAAAATGTTAATAGCTTTAAACATGTACATATTATTTGATTTGTATTCAATAAACTCGCCTAGAACGTATATTATTATCATAATAATACAATAAAAAATAATTACACCGGCAACAAAAACTTTGGTATCCAGCACGGTTAGGCTTGAATAACGCGCGCGCATACATAGGTACTTAGGTATACTACTGAGCATTTTCTGTGGGCTTAAGTATTATATATTATATACGTACGTAAATGCGTAAGCCATAAATAATATCGTTGCATGGAAAAACAAAAAAATAGCACGGAAACAAACAACAAAAAAAAAAAAAAAAGGAAAAGAAAAGAAAAGGCTATAATCACGTATGTGTGCTGTCGTGTTTTATTAAGACGTTGTCGTCTGAGCAACGGCCATTCTCCGCCTCAAGTAACTTAATTTTATATTCTTGTCCTCCGAGTCGTTTGTTTTTATTTTTAATAAAGGCAAGCACTGAAAATATATAATACGCGCGACTCTCTGGGCTTAGGTTGGGTTTGCGCCGCCGTGTATATTATGTAGCTCGGTCCTGCGTATAATAATATAATTCATAATTTCTCTCGGAAACGGTTGCGTTTAATAACGATGAAAAACGCCCGACGACGTAAAAAAAAAAATAAATAAATAAATACAGAATAGAATAGAAAAGAAAAAAGCTTTTCGGTATAAATAATAATAATAATAATAACAATATTATACGTACACATTCCCACCCCTTCGCCGTTTCCTCTTTTGTACGTCTGCAATACGACCTCCTGCTAACATGATATTATTATTATTATTATTACACGGGTACCTGGCGCGATGTCGGATCCGCGAGTGATTAAAAATAAATCATCTCTCGAACGCAACCTATAAACGCGGCGATGATGTACCTACAATAATAATAACATCCAGGTCTGATGAGTTTCTGTATTCAAAGCGAATGAGACAACAATTTGATTAAAACATACTTTATTATGTCACTCTAAATACAACATTTTGTTTTGCACATTTTATAAGTTAAATTACGTCACGCGTGTACGGTGTACCCATAACTTTTTCACACTCGCTGTTCCTATTATATTGCATATTTGAGAACAATATTATGGACTCGAGTTTCATTCATGTAACTATATTTAATATCTGAATATTATTATTTACAGTAGAAATATGTGTGTTGCTTATATAAAACGTACCTGTGCATATTTTAATTCTCTAATTGTTTTTTAGTTTGGTTTTTTTTGTCGCAGAATTATCTACTGTAAGAACTATACAGTTTACGGTTTTTGAAATTCCGCGCGTCGAAATCACAACCCCAAAAGTAATAATATAATATTATCATATTATAATTAAGTGTGTATACAATAAATTGATGTAAATGAGGTGATTTTTTTAAGCATGTTCACTCCCATTTTTCCCATTAAATAATAGTACATTTATTCAAATTCTGATTTTTAGAATTTTTAAACATACCTCGCAAGAATCAAGACCATAATATGTTCAAATTTCTGATATTTTTTGTTCTACCTAAGGAGGTCGTGTGGTGATACAAACTTCTATTTTTCAACTAAAAACTCCCCATTTTTACTGCAAATTATTCAGCGGATGATTTTTTTTATGTATTTAATGTATTTAAATCAAAATTCTAATTAGTAGTTTTTTAGTTATTAAATCTGAGAATTAGAATTCATATCAAAATTCGATCATATTATGCATAATTTGAGCATAAAAATAGAGTAAGCATGCTTAAAAAACATCCTGTATACATCGCATTACGCATAAGACGATATGTAGGTATTATAGACGTATTGACACAGGCCCGGAAAAACCTTAAAAACTTTTCCAGGCCCTATGCCGCCCGCGAAAATTCAATTACGCTCTGGCTTAAGATATAATAATAGTTATAATTGAAACTAATGATCCAAAAATCGGCGGCCGTACAAAATAAATTGGCGTGGAAATATAGCGCAGCGCGCGTCCCATTGGTAAATCTCACGTTTCCATTAAATTTCCAGCAATTAGGCGACCGACTAGCGTAACATATATATATAAACTATTTTGTAACGATAATGTTCGGTATAAAGTTACACGAGGTCGTTATAACCCGTGCGGAATTTTTAATTACGATATGGACACGTTTGAGGGATACATAAATCCTGTATAATAATTATATAATAATTTAATACAATAATTTATAGTTTGGACGATATTCGATAATATGATACACGATACAATGCGTAATTTTAATTTGAAACTTTTCAACCAGTCTCATTGCCTAGGTACAAAAATATGTCCGTACAGGAGGTACGCGCATTTACTTATTATAACGATGCAGGGACCGATTGACTGGGTACATCAGCTACGAAATCAGTTTGAAATCAGTAAATCGGAGCCGATAATTCCGACAAATTTTCCTCTCTATCGAAACGGAATAATAAGATTTAGAAGAAACATGCAATTAGTTATAATGATATTTATTAAGTACTTATATAGGTTTTGTTGACGAGAGGGAAATTCCAACCCTAGGAAATTCGCAGATTACTAGATATTGTTTTTGTTTGCCGGAACAGATATTTGATTTCTCAACTACACGCACTGTCCGACTAGGGTAACATATAATATATTATATTATAATATTACAAACTATTTCGTAACGATAATGTTCGGTATAAAGCTACGCGAGGTCATTATAATCCATACGGAATTTTCAATTACGACATGGACACGTTTGAGGGATACAACACACATTCTGTATAATAATATAATATATAATAATTTATAGTTTGGATGATATTCTATACAGCACGGTACAACATGTGTTATTTTAGTTTGAAACTTTTTGACAAGTCTTATTAGGAGGTACCTACCTATTACATATCTGAACAGGTACGCTTATTTACTTATAATGGTGGTGAAGAAGTGCGGGGGCAGATTTGCTACATCAGCTGCTAACATAACAATAATATGCAAGTTTGCATCAGTTTGAAATCGGTAAATAAAGTTAATGATTTCCATAAATGTATGTTTCTAGCGAAACGGAATCAAAGTAGAAAAAATATATTTATATAGTTTATCAGTTTTTCCAATAAGATGAAAATTTTAATTTTCTAAAATGCACGGATTTACACTGTGTAAAATAGTTCACCAGAACAGAATTTTAATTTCTCAACTAGGCGCATTGTATCTGGCGGTTATAGTGCATTTACATATTATTAAGAATACCTAATAATAACTGTCCACCTGCGCACTACATATTTTAAACAAAAATGATTTAATCAAAAACATTATTACTGTTAGTGATAAAATACAGTATTATTATCGACTTCATAATAATATCATAATTGGGGAAGACGAAAAAAAAGTTATGATGGTCCAGGGTCCTGGATAGCTGATTGTGTCCATCGACGCGGACGTCATATCAATTTATGGCTAGGGTTGAGATTTTGATGCAGTTTGCATTGGTTTTTGATTAAAATGCGATAGTCGTTTTGTTGTACGAATATCCAATTCATATATTTTTGCACGAAGTCTCATCAATGGATGGTCTCTTCCCTCATCCCCCTGTCTGAATTGATGTAAATAATTGTAATTATCAACCTGTTTGTTACATTACCCTATTATTTTGTCTTTTCTATACTTATACTTTTATCACTTGTGCTTATGGTAAACTATTATATTACAGATTGTACAAATGTCTAGTTAAAAAATAAAAAAAAAAAATTTTTGAATGGTTATAAGAAATGTGCATCTTGCATTTATTTGAATTTGTTTTGTTTTAAATTCATGTTTAAGGGCGTTTTAGGAGTATCAGGGTATTATAAATATTGTACCTAATCGGTTTTTTTTTTAATAGTTTATTTCAAAATCTATATGCAATATATTCATATTAAATAATAATAATATTTTTAATCTAACAATATGATAATTTTACGAACGTTTCGTCGACATACGACTTTAAAATCGAAATAACGAGCAGCAGCGGCAACAACTGTTTTGAATCAATTTAATTTTCCATTGAATACTCCGTTTAGATACTATAAAATCAATATTGATGCATCGTGTAAAATTCATCACTAATCATTATACATTTGTGTTACTCTTTCGTAGAAACTTGTTTGAAATTAAAAACTTTAATCATATTTTTAGGTGCATTTTTTTAAATTTTTAGTTTGCATAAAAGCATTTTTTTTAGATCATTATACTTCCTAACCCTATAGTACCTATCATGACGCAAGGAATAATAATTATTAATTATATTCAAAATAGTTTTGGCTTGAAACTAATTTCCATCAGTCTACTCAAAAATTACAATATGCTTAAAACACGGCATACTGTAAAAGTTAGGGCAGCAAAAACTATTTCATAGACGAGGGAAACATCATTCAAATTATTACACGAATCGTCCGTCTCCTATAAATTAACAAACTATACCTACTAGACGTTGTTTATTTTTCGTTTAAATTTCATTAAATTTGAGTAGGTGTTCAAACTTATCGTTTTAAATAAAGATATATTGTATAAAAACGGTTTTTGTAAATTAAGTGTTTTATATTTCGAATGTGAACATTATAATGATTGGTCAAATATTTTGGGTGCGGTGGATTTAAAATGAATTATTAATCTCAGCGGTAAAAACATTTTAAACGGAAATTATTTACCATGTTTAAATAGGTGATGGATTGCCTGAAGGATGTAGGCACGAGTATTTGATTATTATAATTATTATTTTTATAATTATTTTGTGTTTATTATTGTTTTATATCAATGGTACCTGCCGTAAAAAGAATAAAAAAAAAAAAATACAATTGTTACTAGCGTACTATTTTTTTTTCTGACACCACCATAATATTATAATAACCACTAAGTAGGATTATCGGAGAATAAACATAATATTATATTTATATTATAAACCATAGGCAATCTGACACAAATACATAATAACACATTAAACGTTTATGTGAAAATTGTGAATATCGAATGCACGATCGGAGCACAATCAACCCCGCTTTCCCACAACGTGATTTGAAAACTATAAAAAAATCATTGAACTGAACCACGTAATGAGTCGAAATTATAAATAAAGTTTAAAGTCACGACTAAGACCGGCGTCCCTCAAGGCCTCGACCGTCGCTCCGTTGTGTCTCATCCTTATCATAAACCAATTGAGTTACTTTTTGTTTTATATTTTCTTCTACACAACTTCTGTCGTCAATTTACGACGTGAGACCAGTTAGTATAATGTTTTTTCTTATTTTTTTAATAACCGTTCGTAATAAGAATATTAAACTAATTGTATCGATTATGATAATATTACATATTTTATGTAACACCGCAGAAAAGCATAAAACAAATTTCACCGAAATAGTGAATGTTTTTTTTTAAAATTTTTTTTTTTTTGGTAACCTACCTACCATTTATTCTTATGGTTAGTCATTTTGTTTAATGGGATTTTAAAAGGATTTTGACTGTTAAAAGTTAAATTTCAAATGTTTTTTTGAACTCTCTTATCATTCATCTTTACGTGCAATGCTTCTTAACGAGATGACAATTTTTTTTTATGGGAAAAACATTGTCACCAGCACAAAACAGTGTAGGTACTTTTTTTTTTTTATTTTAAAATGGCATTGTTGTATATTTACGTCGTTTGCGTCCGCTGTCGTGCATTATCACGCCACCGGATTTCCGAATTTTCTTCACTTCTTTTTATTTTTTTATTTTTTTCTTGTACACCAATTGTGTCTTGGGTTATTTTTCATTCATTTCGTTTTTTATCACTACGAACCGGATTTTTTCGTTTAAACGATGATAATATGCGAACGCACTTCATTCGTCACTAAAGCTCGAAATCGTGAATTTTTGAAAAATTTCAATTTGATATCCATGACGTGTTCTTATCGCCTACCTAATAAGAGTTTAGAATTTAGAATTCTCATCGTCTTTTTTTTCGCTTTCTAATTTTCATTCCGTTCAACGGTTTTGTAAAATTGTACAATGATATCATGTCGGCTAAGCGAAGAAATGTGTTTTTCAAACGGTAGTTACACCTAATAATGTATGCTGAAACATGCGGTCGTGTATCTTTTTCATAAAATAATTTTATCACGAAGGTCCAATTACCCGAATTTTGTAATCCTCTATTTGCATCTATTGACGCATGTTAGCACATACAAATATCAAATAGTATATATATTGACTTAGTGAATGCAATATTGAGAAAATGTTAGAGTCGTCGATAACTAATAAAAGTCATTATAATTATGGCCTAAACGTATTTTGTATGTAAGATCTGAGATTTTGTAATTATATTGACGTGTCTTTCAAGTCTTTTAAATTTAAAATTACCCAAAACTATTGAGATACGGTGTACTTTTGATTAGGATTTCAGTCGAGTGTTACATAGAACGTCTTCAAATCATAATACAAATACATATTGTATTAAATATTGGTGGTACCTACTTTTGGTTTTAAATATTAAAAATAATTAAATTTATTCTGAAGGGTAATAAATTTATACTATCATTATTCATCATTAAGCATCTAGTTATTTTCAAGTTATTTTTCATCAACAGATGTTTTTCGTTTTTGTTTTTAATATTTATATATCTAGTTGGATCCATTTAAGTGTCTTCACTCATTATTTTGAAAAATTTTAACTTTTATGAATATATTATTAATACAGAACTTGATGACATTGGAAAACAGAATATCGAAAAAAAATATATTTTTTTAAATTTTTTACCACTCACTTTTTTTTGTACGACAAGATACATTTTATACTAGCAGAATATATTTGTAGTACTTAAATCATATAAGTATATAAAAATCGAATTTCGAACGAATAGTTAATTTATTAGTCAGAGACCAGAGTATAATACAATGTGTATAAATAATTTTAAACAGTTTTAAAACTAAATGTTCGTGACTTTCAACCAATTTTTAAATTTTATTTATAGATTCTGATTTTTATTTCACGCATCCGAAAAAAGCAGTTTTTTTAATATGTTTAAGTAAAAATCATTAATTTAACAAATAGTTTATTATTTATAAGCATTTAAAGTTTAGAAGAACCGAGATCCTTTTACAGCAAAAATTCGCAGACTTATCGCTCAGTTCAACTTTAAATGCTTATAAATATCTAATAAACAAATGGGTTTCAATATTGAATATTTACGAGGTATCAAAATTTCAGAAAAAAAGTATTCTTGTTTCACTGTTTTAGTGTGTAAAATGAAAAATAGAGGTGCCTATACATTTGAAAAAACTATAAAACCTAAAAGATCAACATGATAAAAACAGTAATAAATTAAATTTAATATTTTGAAACATGTACCTAATGCGTTTTAATTTCTTAAAAAAAAACATAAAACATTAAATAAAAATAGTCCATTGATGGTAGGTAAGTGATTAAAATTAATTCGAATACAAAATATTATTTAAATATCAGTTTATTAAAAGATCATAATGAACTTTTCACTCTCATATATTTTTCATAACTCTATAATTATTCATAACGCACGAGACACATATAATTATGAGATAGTTAAATATAAATATTTTCTGTTGTTTCATATCTGTACTTCAACACACACATTTATTACGTCGATACGGTCTTGACTTGAAAGTAGTTTTAAGCAAATTGTATGCTATGTTCCACGTTGTTTAACTTTATTTAGGTAACAAGATGACATTTATTTTTACTTTACATTTTGCCGTGATAGACAACTTTGTTACAATAGGATTGACTGCAGGCCGTTAGGAAATGCTTATAATCTAAAGTATTAGCTACTTCGTCTTGCATAACGATTTAATACGAGTTCCTTTATTTAAGTTATGTTATATTTATCTCAAACTAGATAGCAGAATTACATCTTATACTAAACCAGAAAAGTTTGCGTATTACAAGATGACTTTGCTGCATAATGTACGTCAAATTCTCACATCTATTAATTAATACATTTGAGAATTCCATGACGGTCTCTTATAGAAATGATTAGCAAAAACAAACTTACAAAGAAAATTTGAATCTTGAAGGCTCCATCTGAAGATTATTATTCTTAACGTTAGTGAATAACGTGATAATATAAGAAACTGTAGTAGCAATATAGTTTTTAAGAACGATAAAAAATAAATGAAATAATAAGTCGTCGTTGGTTAGTAATGAGTGAGATACTGTAAATTAACGAGCCACTGGGATGGGTGACTTTTTTTTTGAAATAATTAACGACAATTTATTGCATTCGAAAAACGATTATGAGCTGATCACTATTATATTCATGCTAAATCTATCAATGTTCTCTTCAGAACGAAGCATCTTTAACTGACATAATATCGTCTTATATTTAATTTGCCTACGTGGAAATCAAAATATAATGTTCATTCTATTGTTACGATAAGTTTTTTTTCGTATTTTCACGCGATATTAAAATTATTTTTCGTAATCGGTTTCTGTTTTCAGATAATTTAAATTTAAAATATAATATATTTTAATATTATATTTACAGCACGTGTTTGACCTTAATACGAACATCATATTAATTGTAATGGATTTTCAATTGTCAGTTTACCTACAGATTAAAATTATTAAGAGTGGAAAATGTAAATCCCTGTAATATTTTACCTTCGAGCACTTATTGCTTATAGTTGTTGTTGCATTTAATACTTCATCAAATACTCAAGAAAATAAATGTTAAATACCATGTTTAAATAATATTATAATACATTAGGGATTATAATAGCTATGTATTACAACTTAAAACTTAACTACAATACGCGTATCACAGCTAAGAGTCTTACAAGTAGGATGAAACTTCAGTATAAAAATGCAACACAACATTGATCATAAAATAAATACGCATATATGTATAACAATATATAAACTATGAACTTGCGAACATTTATACTTGCATAATAATGCACTAGACAAATCTAAATAAATATTTTGAGAAATCAAATACAACAAACTAATCACCAACAACCACAATACTATAATAAATTCCAAAGAATCACCAATAAATATAAATACTGTTCCAAAAACAACTACACGGATCTGCATAAAATTTACGTTGTCCATACGTTTGCATATATCAGCTATAACTATTATACTATGTAGATCACAGTAGCTTACTAATGACCAAATCAAAAATAATACAAAAACACTCTTAACGTTGATCTGAACATCTCCGCAGCTAATATCATACGATTAATATTATATGATAAACAAAACAGAGACAATCGGCGATTTGTTTGGAACTCCTAAACCGACAAGACTTTTGTTACACTCGAGCACGTCATAATTATTATTAATATCCAAAAGTGTACGGAACATCGTTTCCCGTTTACCAAAAACTTCGTACAATATTTGTCACGAGAGACTCAGACTGCTTCAACGAAGTCTTTAGAAGCGAAAATCACAAATGCAAACGCTGAAAAACTACAACTGAACAATGACAATATACCATATTGTATGATTTTCGATAACGGCGTGTGCAAGTCCATGAGCAGAATGTAAGTTTCTACAAATTTCTAATGTCTATTAATCGACAAAGGGCCCCATTTGAAATGAGGCTGTAGATGTGTGAATTCCAACATGGAAATAAAATTGAGATGATAATAATATAATATTATGTAAGTTCCAATATATTATGAGAATACAAATTCGTAAACAGAGAACATTAAATACGCTCCAATTATCATCCGACTGTTTGGCACACTACTCGGCGTCATCGCTTCGCCCCGCAGTAGTTGAAAATATTCTTTTTACAATTTCGAGAAAAAAAAAATCACGTCAGATAACTTTACCAACCGTATTATATTATTATTATATCGTAATAGTTCCATATTTTTATAATGTTCATAGCGTGCCATATTCACGATATTTGTATAAGAATATTAGTAATTACTAGTTATAATAATATATCGTCTCTCGAGCCACACTGCAGTAGAGTGTCGTAAACTGTCATTTTAAGACAAAATAAAAAATAAATATATCTTGATTATAAAATACCAAAATCGTCTCCGCGACTAATAATTCCCCTATACCGTCCCGAACAAACCACTCTTCGTAAAGTAATAAGTTTGGAAGTTAGCATAACTACAAAACGCACTCTTCGACAATTACAAAAGTCTAGGGTCAGACAGTCTGCAGCCCCGTTCTTCGGTACATAGTTTTGAAACAAAGGCAGCGATTCATATAGACGGTATTATACTATAGCATATCATTATTATATTTTGTTGTAATACGGGCTGAGAGAGGAACACGCGAAACGATTAGGCGAACGGAAAAATTACACCAAACCGTAATAATCATATGATCTGGGGGGGGGGGGGGGTAGAAATCGAAAATATTGAGTACGGCAGACCGATTGCATTTTATCGTGACACGTGTAAAATGTTTGAGAGAATTATGAACTATGCGAGTACTCATCAGTCATTGTGGTACATAATAATAACAATATATGGATGTGGAAAAAAATAAAAAGATATTGATGAAACGATAAATATTCGTCCCGAACAAGAATAAGGATCCAATACGTCATTTGGTTCGGCTAACAATGCGTCGTTAATAATACAATATATCAATACCAGAATACGATGTAATATATTAAAATGTCAATATTGACTTTTTGATAAAAACGAATTCCCAGCAGGGAAATATAATTCGGCGAATTGACGAACGCGATATTCAACACGTTTAAAATATAAAACCCGTTAATAATAATATTTAAACGCAATATTAATTAAAATAAACGGTATTCCTGGTGAGGTAAGTTGTTTGAACAGAATGTGTGTTAAATAACACGTTTTATATATTTTTTTTAAATAAAGCATGGTTTAAAAAAAAAGTACATATTATTTTTAAACATCAGTCGCAAATACGTACTTTTAGTTGAAATTCTTCGAAATGTATTATAAAATATTATAGGTGTTAGAATGAAAGAGGAAATTGTTCTCGAAAGTTCATGATCAATAATAGTATAGGTAACGACATTTCTGGGCACGCGGTTGTGACAGAACTATTACTTTTTTCCAATTTGGTTTTTAAATTATAAGTCTATGAAATAATAATGATAATAATAATAAAAAAAAGAGTTTGGGTAAAGTATGTACATTAAAATCCGACTGGTGTTTTGGACATTGAATTTATCACTGAAAACGATGTGTCACTTGACCTTTGAAAGCACAATAATCGGAGTTACCAACTAGCGTTTAGCGTTTGGAATTGGTTTTCCCATTTCCATTTAAACGTGTATATAGATATTGTCGAGTTTTTCAATTTCAGCACTCGATCATTCTGTGTATTTCACAACGATGGCATATTACACTATTTTTCGGATAATATTATTGATTTGCAAAGACATTTTATAAAATATAATATTTATAAGCTTATCGCCGATGAGTGAATAATCAAAACACTATATGTGTACAAAATAATAATATTGTTGATTATAATATTATTAATATGTGCAGTACTCGAATCTGAAGTTATAACTACGCGCAGCAGCCTCTATATTAACCGTACCTATAATAATGGTACTCTATAATAACGGTAGTAAAATAATAAATTTTTTATTTTTTTATTTCGCATGACATAATGTTTAAAATGCTTTGTGATATACTGATATGACTGCGCATAGCAACAACCTACGTGATAGTAATACGACCAAAACAATAATGTACAGGAGATTATCATCGGTATTAAAATACAATTTCAAACATCGCAGCCTGCAGCAGATCTAGGTTAGGTTAGGTCTATCATTACATTTATATCAAATCGAATTATGCCCATTGAGTACGGACTTTTCAGAACGGTTTTTAGAATTAAATATGTATACTTTAAGTCCTACCAAAAACCTACTATACTCGTCATCTGCTGGCTGTGTGTGTGTGTGTGTGTGTGTGTGTGTGTGTGTGTGGGTGTGTAGGCGCGCGCAACAACGCTGACGTACATAATAATAATAATAATAATAATAATACAGTAACGTCGACATCGTATTAATATTATGATACACGTCGGATGATCCCTTTGCAATTATTTCATACAGTCGACTGCCGCCTACTGTTTGTCTATTTTTCGCACGTTGCTTAACGAGTTTTTTTTTTTAGTTTAATTATTGCTAGAGTGATTCGTTTGTCCGATAAACTACTCCTACGTCGTCGGTACTCGATATATGTATATATATATATATATAGTAGGAGGGGGATTGTAGCACCGTAAAATATTATCCGTGATATTTCAACAAGTCCGGAATCTATTCCAACGAAGCCTATATATATATACACGCACACAAAAGAGCTTTTCGTTTGATGATACGCGTATCGAACCACCACCGCTGAATAGGGAGCAAGGCGGTTTTTTTCCCCGTCGTTGTTGTCATTCCCGATATTCTACCACTAATCCACTAGCGCCGAGAGCCGCCCATATGACATGACAGCGCATACTATAATAGTGCACACACACATACACACACACATACACACACGCATACACACACCCATATACATGCACACGAGGAGCATCGATTTGGTGGTAGATATCATAATAAAAATCGGATACGCCTCTCGCGCACCGAATTTTCCGCCCGTCATATCGCGTCGAGGAATATTTCGAGGAGCATTACCGCGCGGCAGTGAAATCATTTTGAAATCATCAAGTGGATATGTCTCTTATGGCCTTATTCGTATTGCCCGCGGGAGAGAAACATTAATAGTGGTGTTCTGAGGTCACGGCCACGTTAGAGTGAGGTACTGAGAACATATTATACCGATAATATAAATCGTGTTGAGCAAACAATTAAGTTTCAAGTTTGAAAAAAAAAAATTATTGATACCTAACCGAATGTGTCTTGTTTGTGATATTTTGTTTTTATGCTGGGGAGGCTACTATACAGGCGATCAAATGAAGTCTTGCGTGAAGTCGACAACGTGCTTAGGTGCAGGTTGCCTACGTAAGATGTTACAGTTATTGAGTTATATTCGCATCATAAGTACTACAATTAATGTTTTCGTATCCACTACGACACTACAACACGAAACACATTTAAATTTACCAAAATATAAATCTCATATAAATTAAATAATATGATAGGTATTTGAAATTAATTATTCTCAAATTTTAAATTTATATAACCAATCAAATTCTATACACGTTATTTAGACGTAATTTAGTTATTGTGTTTGTATATTGAAATATGATTTCCAAAGTAAGAAAAGCACTGTATTCGAATTTTTTTCCTTAATTAACGTATTTTTAAAACGTTTTCTATCTCTAGTCTTACCCAATTGGAAACCACATAATGCGCCTTTCTCTGCTAGTCGACTTCTCGTCTGTAACGGTCTTCGTATACGATTGAAACCGGCGCAGACCGCATTAAAGGAGAGCCACCCGATCAACGGTAGTGTGCGGACGTCGAAGCGGCAACCGACTTATTTCGTAGGGTTTTTTTTGTTTTTTAACGATCCCACCTAAAAGAGTAACGCTCGTCGCAAACACGTACAATATACATCTTGTCATTTCAAAGTGATGAACTTGATTGTACCTATAATATAATATGTAACGGTACACCATCCATCAAAACAGTCCTTTTCAGGACTAACACAAATCGACCAATCAGAACGCACCATACACAAAATAGCAGTTATCAGAGACCTTTTACTAAATAAAAGCTGAGATACAACAATGACCTAAGGGGTAAGGCTATGAATAGGGAAGGTCAGGAGGAAGACAACAAGAACCTCCTCACAGCAATAACTCAAAAAACCAACGAGTAACACCAAAACCCACACCGACCGTAAACACAAACAACACGACGGCCAACGCAGTAGTTAACTAGTCGGTACGGTGCACGGGTTATATACCGGCCGTATTATAACCAAAGAAAGTCTTCACTCAGTATAATTTCTTCGACCAAACACTCAAAACAGTAAGAAGAACAGAAGGACCGACAGAGCGAACATCCATAGGACGCAGCATAAGGAGAACACCGGCGGAAAATTCACCGACGAAGAATCATCGTACAAACCCGTGAGCAACCCGTCTGGGCATCGCCACACTTTTTACGTTTGTATGAGATTGCGATGGTATAGAGCTGCCGAAACTACCGAAGCAGACCCACGACGAACCTGACTCCTCGTACGAGACCGTGAGCAACCCGTGCGGGCATCGCCACACTTTCCTGTACGAGTCGACGCAGTGACCGGCTCGCAAGGAGGGCGTCGATATTGACGACCAGCGCCCAGAAGACATTTCCACGCACATCCCTGCGAACGTGACCCGTACGAGCATCGCCGCACTCAGTGTGGACCCGGCGATCCCCGATTCATTCCAAAAGAGGAGAACGCGAGAACGTTGGACAGAGGGACCAGCCAATCCAGGACCAGCGATACTGCCGCTAGACGTGCACCACTAGGCGCATCTAAAACCCACTGTCCCCCCGGCCGCTTTTGAGAGCCTGCCTTCCCGGGTCAGATTCAAGATAGCAGTCGCTTCATAGCAGGACACTATCCATGGTCGACCCCGTACCACAAATTGTACCCCGTTATATATAAAACACCGATATATAGTAAGACGTAACTTATAGTGCGTCGTGTCCTCACGCCGTATCCAGAAAGCCCGCTTAGCGTAACCGCTCCGCAATTACTGCTATACTGTAAATAATTAACTTTAATATAGAAATAAATGAACAAGTGATACCATAAACCTCAAGTGTTCACTTATTCATCAAATCAACGAAACATGCCAGAAGGCCACTGTTTCAAATATATATATGAAATGTTATATAACATATTAATCGTGGTCCTAAACTAATAGCGCCCCCCTCACCACTTACACTACCCCTACCACCAAAAACCCCGGTCGGGGCTCAAAATAATATAATACGCGATATCGAGTTAATAGCGACCGATGAACGTCGTTCGCGCTCGCACATGTTGTATATGACGAACACACACCGCCAACACTTGTACGCGCGTCGGATTTATCATCGGGTTTCCCGTCGGCGTCCGTAAATCTTGTCGGTTTCAGATTTCTAGTGGGTCGTTGCGATTTGTACGTGTCCGAGCGGCGGCGGCAACGTTCTACCACCCCTCGGCAAGTCTCCAACGACCCTCCGGGGGTGGAGGGGTGTTCCCACCGTCGTCGAAATCCTTTCGAGTGGCCGTGCGCACGCGCGCACGTCTGTAGCAGTTGGCGCGGGCAAACGAGGTGCAATTTTTTTACCCCTCGCCCTTCCCCACACCGCAACCCCCGCGCACAAGTCACCATCTAGGACGATGACACAGCGGTGGGTGGGGTGGGGACGAAGACAAGTCTTCCCCCCCCCCGCTCACGGACGGGCTCGTCTCCCCCGGCGTCCACCGCTCGTGTGTAATTGTCCATTAGCCCCCACCCCTCATCTGCGCATCCTCCACCGTGAGAGTAAACGGGTCATTAGTGTATAAGACCTGCCGGGCCCGAGTCGTTTACACCGTTTTTGCGTGGTTATACCTACTACAACACACGCACGCATAGATATCTATATATTATAGTAATCGCGTACACGCCGTCTTGAATACTGAAAGAACGGAAAACGCGTCTATAGCACAAAACTCGTTACGGCACCACTTACGACGCGCGCCGCCGCCGCCGTGCGTACGTATATGTAATATGTAATATATGTTATCCCTCCGTTACAAACACACCCGTTGTAGATGGGCAGGTGGGTGTGGGTGCGATCGCTAATTTTCGGTCGCCCGAAGAGGCAGACCTCTCCTCGGGGGCGAGCGTGTGACGTATACGTACAATAGTACAATACGCATTACAAATACGCGGGTACCGTAACGCGTGCGCACGCGTGTTCGCGCATCGCCGTGTGTCACTGCAGCTTCGGCACAGAAATCGTTGTGGTTTTTCATCCATCTGACCATAATCGTCGTCATCGTCCTCATCGTGTCTTGTCACTTTCTACCCCGCCACCCACTAAACTCGAGACGACTTTTTGAATGATTATATTTATTATTATTATTATTATACATATACACATCACGAGATCTCGCAAAAATGTATCGCACCCATCACACTACGACGTATTCCGAAGCCCGACACTGATTTTGCGATCGTTACGGCTAAGCAGGTCGTCTTTCTGCACTCGTGGTCGGACGAACGTGCTTGGATCGGTATTGTACCCACTTGCTGATAAAAATATTGTTGTTATTGTCTGGTTGTCATTACCACGACCGACCGTCTTGCAGATAAACGATTGTAGGAGTGCAATGGTACTTTTTATTTTTACCATCATGTCGATTCATCGTGTATATTGTACCATTACGAAAACTGCAGTAATTTAACGACCATTGGATTTACGTTCGCGAAATACTTCGTAAAACATGTCATGTCTTCGCTGTCTAATACTGCCAAAATATATATAATATATTATGGCTATTTAATGTATATTGAGCCTGAAGTAATAAAATAACAAACGATTGTAACATTCGGATACAGTCGTTGCTGAATGTTAGCAGAGGTTTATGACATAAAAACATTATGATTTAAATATTTTAATCTAAAAATGAATTGATCGTCTACATAGTTTTTAACTAGAATATATCGAAGAATATTTTTTTGTTTTAGAATATTCAACAATCATTATAATAAATTGCAAAACTTGTATTTTTTTTTTTATGTCTTATATGAGCACTTACAAAATAACTGAAATATTTTCATAAACTTAATAAAACCACAAAGAAAAATTGTTGGATGAAACTTTAAAACAAACTGCACTATAGCTTCGAGTACTTTTTATTTATTTATTAAAATTTACTTTTTATAGTAATTATCGTTGTATTTCCATTAACGAAATTGGATTTATCGGGAAATAAATTGTTGCATTCTACGTTTTACGAAAATTACTCTTTTAAAACTTAAAAATAATACGAAGGTTTTTGCTGCTTAATGTAAACAAATATTTAATAATATGTTTTCATGAGATTTTCATCATATTATGAATAAATGTTATTTTTATACATTTTTTTTTGTACATTTAAGGGAATCGGTGAAATGTTTACGATACCGATTTTAAATTTTCCAATGTAAAAAAAAAAAAAAACCGTAAATATTTTTGTTAATTATTATTTATTATTTACTAATTTAATATTTGTCTTCGATCCATGATACACGAATATTGGTTGAGTAGAGAGTGATGATATTATGATTGCGTATATTGTATTAATATTACATCAAAAATGAATTCACTTTAATTTTCGCATTACGAGTACTACTATTCCGATTGAGGTCTATTAAATACATTAATTGTAGGTTAGGTCAGGTAGTTATTGTGTTATTGAGCTTGTCAACTTTTTAATAGGTTTTTATTAATAATTATTAGTTCACACGATATTTTGACGTTAAACATTCAATTTTTTTTCTGTGATCTGATAAGTCGTTCATAAGAGTTTTATTCGATTTTACACGTTTATTGTTTTAAATGAACTTTAGCTGCTCCACATGGAATTAATAAAATATGCTTTAAAATCTAAATTTGAATAGTACGTGCATGGTAAATATCAGTAACTGAAACGTATATGTTATTTGTTTCTCATTAATGCAGTTCGAGAGAGTTTAAATTAGTTCAAATAATTATTATATAAATGTTTATAACTGTTTGTCTTTCAAAAATAAATTATTGTAGGTTGTCATAACAACACAAATTGTTCGTTTTGTACGTACAAAACCGTTACGTTAAGTTATGAACAAATTGGCAAGTTAATTTGGATATGATACAAAATCGTCGCGCTGTGCAATGTTTTCTTCGTTGTGATATTTTCGTCCAGTTACCGTTTTATACAAATTTGCTTAACTAAGTGGCAGCAGTAGCTAGTTATATTCTTTATAAGTGGGTACATAAACAATAACATTTAATATGATTTATTATAATATTATAAAATACTGTAGGTAGTCAGAATTAATATTGAAAAGAATTCGTGTTCTTATTATTATATAACCGTAACCGGATGTCATAAAGTAAGAATGCGTACGTACCTACGTTCTTTTGGAATATATAATATTTGAGGTACTTATAATATTATCGTTTGGTTTTTGGTAACATACTGTTATTATATTATTTCTACTGTACGGAAGAAATTACCTTCGCCGTCAATAAAACTCTGATGTGCGTACTATATACGTCTTTTTTTCCTACTTCGATATTGTACAACAAACACTTTGACTTTTATTTGATTAATTTTACGATGCCATGTCAAATATAAAAAAAATCTACCGATTTTTATACAGAATTCGTTTCTAGGTACTACCTATGAAATTGGTTTTATGGACTTATAGAAATATGAAATATATTGGCTCGATTGGATTCAAACTCTCCTTATATACATTATAATAATATTATAATATTGTATCGTATTTTACAGGGTGATTCACCAAGCACGCTAACACCCATTTTTCCGCCTATTAATAATGAATTTATTGAAATTCTGATTTTTGGAATTATATGGGTACTTAAAGGTCATATTTTCAAATCCTTAGATTTATATAGCTTTTACGGAATAAGTCTTGTAGCGATGCTAACTTATTTTTTTCAAACGAGAATCGCCCCTTTTACTATTGAGTTATTGATAATGTGACTTTTGATAATTTCGACATACCTAAATTGAAAATCAAACGAGTTGCTTTTGAGTTAATAATATTTTGAGTAACAAAAGTAATAGGTCATCTCTGATAGTAAGTCCAGGAGATAGTGGCTTGATAACAAATTAAAACAATTTGGTAATTAATATTCATTTATCAACATATTATAATAGAAATTAAAAGTAAAAATATTTAGATTAAAAAAAAATTAATTAAAGTCGGTTCTTGTTTGGAAAAAAGTATAATTTGAATAGACTCTTAATTATAAAATTTAAATAATCGACTACAATTACATATTTTTTGTAAATTTTATTAATTCGCAGTACAATACATTTTATACATCGCTAAATAAACAGAAATACGAATTTTATATGTTTTTCAGATTTCTATGTGTCGATAGATGTCTGCAAATGATTGATACATCTATGCAAATCAGTTGTTTTAAATATTTTGATGATATCGGTTTACAACCAACCGAAATCAGTGGGTTCACAGAGCATGAATAATATTATGTTCTTTGTACAGTATAGTCATTCCTATAAAACACGTGAAACGGAAATAAATACAAAATTTACTTTTATGTATAGATATAAATTCGTTTCGCTACATAAGTATAAGTTGGTGTTAAGGAAGCCGACAGAGTTTACGGTTAAACCGTGCCAATTGTTCCGTGACCAGTTTTTATATTTTATATTTTCCATACGAGGAGAGATAATAATAAGTATAATAATATGGTGTTCGATACTAATCGACTATTTCCTCGGAATTTCCGTGCGTTTTATTACCAAGCTTCCTTCTACTCGTGGGCATTAAAATGTTGGCAATGTGTATTTTATTTATAATATTATGATATATAAAAAAATAAAAAATCCGCGTGTTCCTGTTAATATGTTAAATTCCTTTAAACCCCGTATAGATTATTGATTAAAAAAAAAAATCATTTATGAAATTATTTAATAAAAAATATTACTACGTTAAAATAGCGACGTTAGAATGGTTTTAAATCACTGGATAAATTTATTTTTATTCTTGAATAAAAGTAACTCACCATCAGTAAGGAAGCGAGTATCCGTGGACTTAAAACCGTTTTAACGTCACGATGTAAATGTTTTAAACCATGGTGTAGTGGTAAAAAACATAATTGTATCATTGCTTGTCAAACATTTGAAATATAATTATATAATTCCCACCATAACCGGTGTTCATCTTAAAGAAACTTATATAATATATTGTAATCTTGTATTACATTTTTTTTTATTTAAAAAAGGACAAAAAACCGTGTCAAAAAAATCAACATGGATTTGTTCTAAAAAAATATGACGTTTAAACAATAATATAATAAATTATAAATGTTTTTCTCGTATATGGTAACAAAGCAAAATATTCTATAGGCTTATAATTAAAATATTATATTATATTCAACGGGGATTCGAACCGACGCAGAATACAAACAAATAATACATACATCACACTATAAAGTTCATTTCCCCATCGTGGTGAATGTTACATCCTCGATGGCACACATCATTTGGGTTTTTTACAGGAGTGTAGCAATATTACATACACAGAGCGCTGTGCTGTGATTAAATTTTTATTATTGTGTTATCGACGCGTTCTAAAACATGAACAACAGTTACATAATACTACTAATAATAATAATATCAGAGCATTGATGGTTAAAATATACAAGCTGCATAATATGGAATCATTTGAAAATAGTTTTCACAAAAGTGTTAAAATTCAATTAAATCATAGCAGAATATAAATAAAATATAATACATTCATCGCACACGATAATACAGTTCATTGTTTCCTCCAAAATATGTAACAATATCGTCAATGACACTCACCAGAATGGGGTTTCTTTACCGACGTGTAGCAATATTGCATATATGGAGCGTCGTGCTACGATTAGATTTTAATTATCGTGCCACCAACGCGTTATATAACATGAACACCAGTTACGTCATAACAATAATAATAATATCCGACCGTTGATGTTTAAAATATACAAGCTGCATAATACGAAACCATTTGAAAATAGTTTTGACGAAAATTCTGAAATTGAATTAAATATGCAGAATATAAATAAAATATAATACATTCATCGCACACTAACCTAACCTAACCTAACCTAAAATATGTAACAATATCATCAATGAATGGCACACACCAATGGGTTTTCATTACCGGCGTGTAGCATTATTGCATAAGCGGAGCGCCGTGCTACGATTAGATTTTAATTGTGCCACCTACGCGTTCCAAAAAATAAACAACAGTTAGTGCAGTTACATAATAATAATACTATCAGAGCATTAATGGTTAAATATACAAGCTACATAATATGGAACCATTTGAAAATAGTTTTCCCGAAAATGTTAAAATTAAATTAATCCAACCAAGTAGGTAGGTACCACCTACCTATCTCATAACTGCGTAACGATTGCTCAGTGTTATATTTTATCCGCTATACTATTATCACAGACATTTGCACTGTTTTAAGCACAATATGGCGTTGGAATTCACAACAATTAACGTAAGATTTCATTCGGGTAAACGTTTATAATGACAATTTCAAAATAAGTTCCATAGTTGTTTATAAGCAACAACTGTTTCTTTAAATTTAATTTTATACCGAAAACCATTATCTAATAAATTATGCGATATTTGTGGTAAAGTTACTTTTGGCATTATTATATAATTTGCATATTATTATAATATATACATTGAAGTATGGCTAAGAAACAAGTTTAATGATCATAAATTTTAGAGACGTTTTAGTTCCCTTACTTAAGAAAAAAATACAACATTTGATACTAAAGGCCACAGTTTTCTTACGCCAAATTACTGAAACTTTTTTTTTCAATTTTTCACTTTAGGTAAATCGAGAAACTTTAACAATAAATGTTTATCATCTCTGCTGCTTATCAGATTATTAAAATGACAAACAACGCGATGGAGGCAGCTTGTGTAAGCCGCTCGACCTACTTCAGATCGCGTCCGATCACATCGAACCATGTCACTGATATCGTTGTAGCTTTAAACAGGGTTAAGGCGTACCCGTGAAACGCCAGAAAAATCGTACTTGCCACATGTTGGTTGAATGTAATTATTATTAATTTATCCGATAATTGTAATCTGCCAGGTGTTTTTTTCCAGATGAAAAAAAATGATATAATACTTATCTAATATTATGTATTTTATTAGAACCGTTACGACACGATCTCACGATAGTGCTAAAATAATATTTCCCGGTTATTGTGTAAATTCTATTGGGATAGGTAACAAAACGACGACGGACGAAAGTATTTCGTTGCAAATCAAACACAATAATGTGATAATATCGTACAACTTACCGCTATCTGCAGCGTCCCGTGGGTCGAACACAGCTGTTTTTCACGAATAGTTTCAGCGCGTTAAACGATTCACCGATAATAATTGGTACACGACGTTATTATATTACTTTTGGTCACTGTCAAAAACACAAACATAATATTGTGTTGTATATAATCACCACGCGGGAGACTCAGACCCGAGTATTTATTTTTATCTCGTGATCAGTCGTCATGTCTGACGTGCGTATCGTTGAAAAATGTACGTACGCTTCAACCAGCTCCATTATAGACTTTTATCACATTCGATGTGTGTTTAATTCTGAGCTCGATCTCGCCCCGTAAACGATGTGTGTGTGACCCGGGGTTTTTTTATGTAATAATACCAGTATAATATGTTTCCCCTACAACTTATATCCGGGAGAACGCTTGCCGCTTGGCCATCGAATCGCACGGATCTCCAAGGTATGAACTATGATGTAGGATAGGTAGGTAAGCTCTCGAAAATCACTTCATACAGCGTTTATTCTACCACGGGCACCACATTGAAATACGGTTCTGTTGTCTGCGAATCATAGGTAGCCGTGGTTGAGAGGTAGCCACAAGGAGTCTGAGCGATATTTTAAGCTCCGACCGATGTACCTTGAAAATAAATCGACGAACCCAGCACTGTTCATTCTTCTATGTGCCTTCAGCGCGTCCTCTGAATATCATCGACCAGTTGTTAAATTAAATAGCTAATCATATAAGTATATAACGTCATTTTTAACTTTTGTTTGAATTTTTTTTGTTAGTGTCAAATTTATGGGCAATTTTTCGATTAAATTCCTACCATTTAAATAATAAATACAAACTATTATTTATATTTCCGTATTACTTGAACCCATATTATATTCATATTCGTGGATCACTTGGTGGATAATTCTAGCCAACCCGAATTTTTCTCTTTTTATTATTTAATAAATTATAAATTTAGTTTATTAAATTTCTAGATTCCTCTGAATTTTAAGCGTGACCATAGTACATTTGTAATATTCGTTAATTATACTTTTTAATATTTAAAATATTATTTTTTTATGAGATTTCCAATATAATAATTTATAAACAAACAATAAATCACCATTTATTATGACATGCCAAATGAATAGCTGCAGTTTGAATATATTAATAAATTAAAATTAAAAATATCATTAATGTTAAATTTTGCTATTTTCTTGAATGTTTTATACACAAAAAGTCTTAAATATACATTATTATCATATTTTTTTTTTTATCCACTTACAACAAATTAAATTCTAGTTTTCTGATTCTAAATGTAAAACAACAAAATTGCGCGTTCTTGATGTATTTTTCGATGGTTAAGACTATTATTAGTTGCACAAACATTCTGTTATAGCCTGCGTTTGTTCCAGTATCTCATAACTCATTAAATATTCTGAAATATTGTTATGGATATTGGATGAATTAAAAATATTAGCGAGATATTTAAATAGGATTTTATTAAGATATTATGCATTTAACTGTAAATTAAATTGTTTTAGAAATATTATATTATACATCATATGATGTGTTTTTAATATAAAATCTATTAACGTGCAATTAATTAGTAAAATTACAACATATAAACGTCGTCGGGATCACACGTGACGTTTAGTTCTATTATATTATAAACCCAATATAATATTAAACTTGAAAAAAATAAATTTCAATTCCTATGTAAGAGCAATAAAGGATCCTTATCGAGTATTATACGCCAAACGATTATGGCTACGATGTTATTCGATTGTGTCGTACAGCAATCGGCATCAAAGTCGAATACGTAAACGTTACGTTTTCTCTGCAGGTAATAATACAAAACGACAATAGATTTTCAGGCGATTCCGAGGTGTTTGCGTACCTATTATTGATAACGTCACGACGTATCCCACGGTTAGGTTAACCTGACCCTTAGCTATAACTGCACGTAGTTTACACATATTATCATGATTCAAATCCAATATAGTTTATTTTTATCATTAGCAAACCCAAGACAAAAATCATGGCCATTAAGTGATACTGATAAGTTTTAAGCCAATATATAATTATTATGTTGATACAGGTAGTTAGTAAAAATATGCTTTACTAGGGAAGAATGGGTCATTTGGTTAAAGGGTGTTATGTATAGGTACGACGAAAGATTATAATTTTGTTATTATTCAACCTAGTGGGGATGGGACAAAATATTTAAAAAAAACGGTTACGAGACGACCAGCCGCGCCGTCGTCGTATACAGATCGTAATGTCGGAGAGCCGTTACTTTCAGGCTGTTGAGTAACTATCATATTTCTTACCACACCCGACACACGCCCACCCAAAATACACATACACAATATACCGGGTGATCCATTTAACGTAAGATACTGTCACTATTTAGAAAAAAAAACAGCAAACGTTTTTTGAAAATATAATAATATGTTTAACATAATTTTATGTTACAATACTACATAATATTTTACTATTTTTAATCCACAAACGTCATGACCACCTTTTAAACTTTAAATACCTACTTATAAGTTATAACTCATAAACTGCTCGTTCGAAATTCGATATTATTTTTTATACATAGGAGTATTGTAAAAAATACTGTGCTTTTGAATAAAAGCCGATTAAAAATATTGAAAACATTATGTACTTTTTATTGTTTACATAATGTCGTGAATAATTTCAATCAACTTTTTTTTTTTTTTGGAGGACTACTTTAATATTTTCGCGGTGTACATTATATAAGTACTTCCATAAATTGTGTTTTAAATCAAACAGATATATTATATGTACATAATGGGTATCGCGTAAGTGCCGTCAAAAATCCCGTATTCAAAAAACGCGAAAAAAACCAACTTAGATTTTACGATCACGAGTAAAATATAGTTCGCTCAGAGTGTGTTGCGGAAAACTCTAAAACACCCGGCACGATATTATGTCCGTGTAAGCTTTTCTCTCTGCAGTCCGTTCGTGCCAACAAACAACAACGCGGCACTTGGTCCCGAGTGGGGTAAGATAACGGCGGGAAACGCGGTCCCGCGGGAGAGGTGAGTTTGCAGTGAGGCTGGCCCGACATTTTACTATTATCAAGTCGTAGGACGGTATATGCATACACACACACACACACACACGCACACACACGCGAGCGCGCGCATATCTCTACCCACGTGGATGGAGTAAAACACGTTTCGACGAAAATCGCGTGTCACGGATACCACTGCAATGTTTATGGGCGCATTCGCGTACAACGCGACGACCGCTGCAGGTCAGATAAGATTTAGGAGAACGAGACCGCGTGGTGCCACGAAGGAGGGTTATATTATGTGTGTGTGTGTGTGTGTGTGTGCGTGTGTGTGGTCTTCCTCGTCGCAGATAAGATATTAAGGGAATGGACGATCCTCGTGGTATTGCGGTTCGCCGACGGTTGTATAGGAAGGTAGGTAGGTATAGGTACTAAGCGATAACGGAGGAAAAAAAACGGTAGAGAAAAAAACCCGTCTAGTGTAGTGAGAAAAGTTTCGAAATACAGACGTCATTATATAATATTATATATATATAGACGAGTGCGTAGATATATAATACGCAGAGACGTGTGAAAGCGTGTTGAGACGTTGGAAATGGGAAAACCGACAGAGATGAGCTAATGGCCGGAGTTGATTGAAAAGGATACGACTGTATAGAGACCCGCGGAATATGTTCACCGTTCAGGTACCTACCAATTTGAAAGAAACTCTCACTGCGCGTATATTGCCTCGGGAGCACGGACGATCGGGTCCGTGGAAATAATTTAAAAGTTCGGAACGGGCCGATTTGTTTTCCCTTTAGAGTTGAAAATTTTAAATTAACTCGGACCAATCTAAGTTTTTGGGACATATTGTATTCCGTAGTCAGTTTATTTTTCACGTAGAAAAATAATGCGGCGTCTTGCGTTTCACTGATGAGTACCTACTAACTTACTTAATTAGCTGATTGGTACTATCTTATCGATAACTATACCGTTTTTGAGCAGACAACGTCGGCTTTGGATGATTATTTAATATTACAATATATTAATTTACATGTATTATAATATTATATTCATAACACAATTATTCCGATCGTTACATTCGTTTTATTTTCGATCAATGTTGCAATATGTTACTCATTTTACAATACTATAAGTAAAACATATAATAATTCTGCGGAAAACACAATCAGTCCAGAAGACCAAAATTATTCTATAAATTAATGTACCACAACCAATTTCATAATGATATAAAATATATTAATGGTAAATTGAGAACCCAGTCGAGACAACGACAAAAATGTGTTGAATGTCTTCGAGGAGTATTTATAAACAATTATTCATTTTTTTCTTTTTAATAATAATTTTAATGATGATGTTTAACTAAAGTATACACCTAATATTATCGTGGAGTAATATAAAATGATTTAATTTTTATCCTTAGTTTTTCCGAGTTGACAAAATGAAAAAAAAATATTAAATTTGATCGTGTCGTTTTATAAATTGCTGGACTATTGTAAAATTAATTTGATAACGTTGAATCATATTTATTTCGAAATCGCATAGGTAGTATTTATGGGATTACTTTGTTATTCGACAAATATACGCGACCGTGTTCCTAAAAAGGTAAATCGTACGCAATCGGGTTCTACCCCTGTTTTTAATAACCATTATCGGCAAAATATCTTCTTTATTCATCATTATTTATTTTTATCTGCGCTATCTATTTGAAGTCTTTACGTATACTATTATTTTCCTTCCTCAGTCATATGGCTTTTGTGTTACTTATATATATATTTTTTGGAATTTCCGCCGACTGTGCGAAAATACTGAAGATGGCACTTTCGTTATCTGATATCTGGGGCTCATAAAAAATATATTTTTTTTTTTTTTTTAATGAGGTCTTTTGAAATAGATATTATTAATAAAAATGTTTTGATATTTCTTGACTGGTCTACAGAAAAGAGGTCTTAAACATTTCGACAAGTGAATTGTGGAATAAAAAAATACTTAAGACAAAAAAGTAAGATACGTTTTTATTTTAAAGCTCAATTAATGTTTAAATAAATGTTGTACAAGTACGAGCATACAATATATTGTAGTATAAAAACAATTCATTCGGATATGGATTACGACATTTGTTTTTTTTAAACTCTGACATAGGATTAGACACTTTACAAAGCAATTAAAAGATCATTGGTCACAATATTATACGATTTGTTTGAAGTTTCTCAAAAATACGAAAATCGTAATAGGTACACCTACGAATACGTATTATTATGACAAACAACCTAGGTGTGTATTTTTTTAAAAAAATTATCGTTAACATTATTATTATTAGAAAACCAGAAATGCATTTCAACCCCTAAGCGAGCTGTCCCATCTTAGCCGTTCAGTGGGGATGAAGAAATAAAATAAAATATATAATAGCGATTCCCATCGCTTTTATGTAATATCGAAACGACGTCGTCCAACGACAACAACAACAACAACAACAACAATATCGGCGACAGTTATTCCGGACCAGTCGGCTGCATTGGTAGTCTGCGAATCTTCTCTCCGCCGCCGCGCCTACGTATTGTCACGTGTAAGAAAAAAGTAATAATAATAATAAACGTCAAATCCGGTTACCGTGTATACGGTATAATATGAAACGCGTATAACATATTATAAAATATCCCGCACGTGAGTCGACTATCAGTGAACGGGTGTACCCAATATCGTCTTTTTTTTTTTAAGATATACTTTTTATACACAAGGTACGCGAAAACAATTTTTTTTTTCCTGTATACCTCCATTTTTACTACGCGAATACGGTACTGACGAGTGTTGGCGAAATACTGGAGAGCGGTTTATAGTACAAAAAACGCTCACGTGTGCATATACGGCCGCGGTACCGCAGCGGCATCGCAGCGGCACCGCGCGTTTAAAAACCGCACGTGTGCATCAAGCCTTAGTATAATATTTTGATCTGTGTGTGTGTGTGTGCGGGCGCGTTCGCAGAACGCGGACGGCAGTCGATTTCCGCACCGATTTCCGGTAGACGTTTGCACACGTATTTGTTGAAAGAGTCAATACACACACACACACACATACCCACACGAGCGCATAATAATATATATACAATAATATCGTGTATAGCGTGTCGTCGTATTGTTAGGGGTATATTTTTTTCCTCTCTTCGCCGTGACGTTATATTGTATAGTTGACAACGGAGTGGACACGGCGGCGCTCGTGTGGGTGGCGGAAAGGACGCCCGGCGCCGAGTTTTTACGACGTGAAATAAATAACTCTTTCGGACGACCGGGACGAGGGATTTTATTTTTGTATTTTTTTTTTTGTGTGCCCTCGATATTCCGCCCGACCGCGGCCGAACGACCACGACGACGGTTCGGAGACGAATGGTATATTATAAGCTCGTGACACTGTAAATAATAAATCATATTATTATATCTTATTATCAGTGCCGCTGACGAATGCGATTGAACACGCTGTAATCACGACGTAGAGATCGCTATAACGATAACGGGTAATAACAATAATAATAATTTGTATTGTGTTATTATGACTTATGTACCTAGGCCCCGTCATGTGATGGTTTTACGATATTGAAATGATTGTCTGCACTAGAGGAGGCGGTTTTCCGCACGGCGATCCGATGACCAAGACAGCTGTATTAAATATAGTTACCAACGGCACCGCGACTTGCGTGACTTGTACGTTTTGGGCTATTAATTATCTTATACGGTACTATATTATGATTATGTTCACCGAAAGTTACGTGTAATTGAAAAGCAATAATTTTGGCAAGATAATATACCTTAAGTGCGAATAATTGCATTATAAGCATATAATTATATATTTTTTTTTCAATAAAATCAACAGAAGTATTATGCAAATTTTTATTACATTTGAGCGACATTATAATATGAAGTGAATTAAATTACAAGAACCTGAATGAAATATAAAAGCACCGGAAAGTACAATAAAGTTACGACGAGGCGATACAAAGAACATCGGCCGTTTAAAGGCTGTCTGTAAGTACTCAAGTGTCATATATTTCTCAATTTAAAAATTCCGTCGTAAGTATCGTTACGGAAATCAAATTCAGAGCCAACAATTCTTGTCGAATTAGCATGGTGAAGGTTAACCAAAAAACAAAAAAGCGTCTTTTGAGGTTGAAGCTGAGCTCTCCACAAAATATAAAAGATATAGTTTACGGACCTGATTTGGTTATAATGTCCATAATGTAATGTCGTAGCCATGGAAATACTCGACTTTAACCCTAGACGGCCCTCGCGAGTAGAATTGACAGCAGCTGAGTGAAAATAATCTCCGGTACAGCGTGCCAACCTAACGGTGCAAACGAATCATGCTAGTGTCCAGCATAGTTGTTCACACATTGATTCGATTTCTTTTCAGACTTAAAGTCTTGTGACTTATATGATATTATTATTGTCAAATTGGCACACCTTCCGAGGTAATATTTAAACGAGTATACGGATGAACGAATCTCTTCTAAATAATTATTAATTTTCCTCGCACAGAAAATGACATTAATAACTGTTTAAAATTTAAACTCCGAAACGGGATTTTTTTCACCAAATTACTTTTTAACGAATAACAAAAAAATTGAATATTTTAAGATTCTAAAATTTGGCTGTATTTAAAAAAAAACAATGACCATTAAGGTTATCAATTAAAATTAAATTAAACGCCGTCAGTCTGTGTAAAAAAAAAAAAATAATACGCTTTCCTTTTTCAGGTAGGTACCTAAAAGAAATATGTCCATTAACAAATCACGAATGTTTATTTTACACTTTCAGTCTGACTGATGAATAACTGTTGTGTAACTACCTACGCATTTTATCTAAAAACTCTTCACAAAATTTAATCGTTAAAAACGGTTGTTAAGTACGCGATTCGCTGAGGGATATTAATGTTCTAGAAAATCGAAAACAACATGTACTGAGATTAAAAATCGGGTAAATGAAACGCCTTTTTTTCGTTTCTTTTATAATATTTTAAATGTAACACTTTAATATTTCAATATTATTCTTATATTATAATGGTTTGAAAACAGAAAAAAAATGAGTTATAATAAGACACACCACTCTTGTAATAAATTTACATTTAAAAAAATATGATTTACCGCGTGTGAAGAGATTAGAATCGTGGAAACAAACAAAAACGAGTTCTAATAATAGTATTTAATAATAATAATACAAAGTCTCTTGTAAAATATATGGAAGTTCGTGTGTATGCGGAATGCAGAATACATAATCATATTTTTGTTAATGTCCTATGCGGAGGTATTTTGGCGGTGTAAAATCACAGTGGACTCGGTGTTTTAAAAACGACGGATGAAACATTTTTAACTACACTAAACAATTAGATTCTAAAATTCCCCACACCCCACCATAACCTTCATTGAGCTTCAGGTACGGAGCTGGTACAACATAATATTATTGTAGTACGTATTTCAGTAACCTGACGTAAAACCCTCCACGTGATTTGTATGTTATTTTTCATGGTCGAATAGGTTACCATTGTTTATTGCGCTTAGATGCTCCCACGATACGTGGACGATGATACACGTTTCGGTAGAAAAGAAAACAATTGAAAAGTATATTTTTTTCTCCAGACTTCGATTCAAAAACATATTGCCGATGAGTTATGAATAAAAAGTTGAAATAAATTACGATAGGAATGACAGAAAATGTAAGAAGGGTTTTGGCCTAAAAAAAAAAATAAATAACAGCTGAATGACTCAAAAATATCACTGGTGTTTGTAACGATAAAAAAAACCAAATAAACTCTTAGAATAAACTTGTGAGAAGGAAAAAATAAAGTTCAAAATAGTATGTAAAACCGCTTAACTAAAATACGTTTTATAATATTAATAATATTATTACAAACAAAATATTTAATCCTAGAATATTGGAAAATAATAATACTATAGATGTGTTTTATTACAAATTCCAATAAACCGTTCTAGTTCCACTATTCAATTTTGCCTTCATTCACCTTTAATACTTTAATAGCAAATCATAATTTTATTATGTAAGTAAACAAAGAGAGTAATATATTTAAAATTTAGTATTTTCTTTACATCTAAATAGATACTTATTGAGTAAGAGACTATAATTTATGTAATATTTAAAAATACATTTTGCTCGATGCGAATGATTTTAAAGTGTAATTAAAGCTCAAGACAAATTCCAAAATATATTCACAATATGAGTCAAAAGTATTTTTTTTTAATCAAAAAATACGAATGAATCAAATATTTAAAACATTCTACGTTTTACACGCTATACGTACAATTTAATTTTATATTAGTTTTATGGTTGATAATAATATTTGCTCGGAATCAGTATTGTGTTAGCATAATGTCTAATTATACTTATAAGCATTTCTTAGTTCTAAATTTGATTAGATTCCAACAAGTTCAAAGTGTTGTTCAAAGAACCTATTGAAATCCTATAAAAATAAACGTACACAATATTCTACGGAGTGCACGTGAAGTCAAATTAAGATTGTTTTATACGACCACATTCTGTACCATATTTACTATCATATTTCCGTTTAACGAAAAAATGTCCTTATTGAGTGCGCGTTGGTTAAAATAAAAAAACGACATTTCTGTGAATTCGATTGTGAAATCGGACGATATTAAAATATATCGTGTTTAAATTGTAAAATATTCATATTATTAGATAAGTATATATTATTTTTGTAAATCTATAGACGTGGCCTCGAACGATGCTTTTTTGCAGTTTGATTTTTAATCAACCATCGAATTATCCTAGAACTGAAACGTGAATCACCCCTCCCTCCACCGTAAGAGGATTTCAATCAATCTCACGGTCATCACATATATTACGTGAAAAACAAACCTTCTATTTCTCATCGTTCGGAAAGTTCAATAATAATTAATTGTGCACGAAATTTGCTTAGATAATTAGAACGCCGGATTTAAAAGCCTCAGAGACTCCAAAATAACGAGAGTTATTAATGATGGAATCATTACAAGCAAGTGTGCAAGCCACGGATTACATCTTAATATATACATATAACTATTTTCTATTTATATATATATAGATAGATTCGTGGTGAATTCTCTACACCCTGTACACCACCAAAAGTTTCCATCGCCCGGGGGTCGGGGAAAAGGTTTAACGCATTTTCAATTTTCAGCGAATGATGTTTGACCTTAACGGATTACCAGTAACGACCTTCCTCCGGCGTAGTGTGTACAAGTGCACCTATTGATTTCGCACACTCTCGAGACATTAAACTAATCAAATAACATTGTTGCTGTTGTTTTTATCTTTGATTATTAAACCTATACCTATGGTTATAAATTACGTATATTATATTGAATTGCGATACATTGTTAGGTGGATAGGGCAGAACGCTGAAAATACTGAGAGCATTCGGTTTTTCGCAGACGCTTATTTCACGTCGATTTTCTAATTCTCCAAACAAGAAATGGGGATTTCTAAAATATTTTCCTTCACTTCACTTCTCCTTTCCGACGTGAACAATGTCAGAGAGGTCTCTGTCCGCGGAGAAAGAGCTAGGAGGATAGTAAATGGCAGACTGTCAAATATACATTGGAGATTTATGGGGAAATTATGCGTTTGTATGTCTTACAGTACGTACATTTTTAATAATGTATTGTATTTTGTCATACTAACGGTCAGTAACATATTATTATTATATCTTAAAATATTTGTTTGGCTCATTTCTGTGGCTAAGATCATATTTTATATTTTCATACTTCAAGATTTCATTGACTATTTCCTGTTATTTAAGACGGTGTTACTGTTTTGTACAGTATTAATTGACTACTTATTAATTCCAAAAATATTATCAACAATTTATTGATGCTTGACACTAACTTCAAAATCATGAACAATGTACCATTCTATTGAGATGCTTGCAAATCAACAGTAACACAAATAATATTATACTTGACCAATGACCAACACCATTCATTCCCGAGATCGTAGTTGCAATAAGATATAAAAAATTATAAACCACGCATTATACTTACATGATTGATATTATTATTATACAACATGATTTACCTAATATTGTAACAGGGATATTTTGAACCACAATATAACTGGTGTGTGATAAGTTTAATTAAATTCAACACTTTTGTTACGTCATTTCACTTTTATGTATTTGCTTTTTTAATTAATTTTTCTCAAACGTTTCTCCACGAAATGTGTCACGCGTAATTCTTATTCGAAAAACGGTCTCGATATTATTTTATATTTCAACGATTTTGTGTTTGAATTACATTTCACTAATTACGATCGAAGTAAATAAACGTCTGCGCAAATAACGACTGTCTCTATTGTTTCCGTATAATTGATAAAATACGAGATATTATGATGTCGCCCAGCAGCTGCTTATACCAAACGATCCAAACACTTTTATAATATAATATTATTAATATAAACGTTCCCTCGTCGCTGCGGTGGTATATACTCGAGTTATGGTTGGGAAATATTGTCACAGGCCCACCACAATTCTAATATTGCTGTCAACGTGTTAGCCACACGTTTCGAGGGTGTTCGGCGGCGGTGCGTGGGGTGGTGTCATGTGTGGTTAAAATATTAATAATAATATAATGTTATAGCGAATCGACATTAGGCGCGTTTGCCTGCAGCAGTGATATACTACTTGAACGCGTGTCATTCCGCCCAAAACGTGGTAACCATATACCATATTATAATGATAATAATAATAATAATAATAATAATAATAATAATAATAATAATACTACGAACGTAGTTAAACCGAAGTGGCCATGTCTTCTGTATAATATTTTATACGTCGTGCGTATTCCATTCATCTTGTACCTACATCCATTTGCTGGCGGCAAACTATTATTCTATTATCGCTCGCACCCGACGAGAGTGAACATATTATTATTATAATGATAACGATCCCTGTTGTACGCGTGGCTTGTAAAGTGAACTTTGTAAATATCTCGGTATAGATGACCATAACAGTTTATACTCAAATCCGACGAGTTTGTTCTTTATAAACGTTTCAAACGGGCTTAGCCCCGCATGTAAGACGTGCACTCATTTAACGAGTAATACGCAGTTTCGTTATCGATATCAGCTTGCACGTGCATATAAGATATGATAGCTTGACAACTTTCATTTGAAATTTTTTTTTCCATTGACATTTTCAACTTTCTTTGATAATTTGGAAAATTTGAAATTTTTATTTTCAATGTATGTTTTTTTTTTTTTTTAACATAATTCATTTTTGAGGTTGTACGATATTATTTGTTAAATATGTATTATTTAATTAGGAATTAAGCGACTATAGATTAAAATATATAGGTGTTATATAAAACATATATTTTTTCGATAATTATGAATAGTTCTATAGTCATGTCTCTTGGTATTTTTATTATTATTATTATTTTTGGTTAAGTCTATAGATATTTAAAATGATGTATTTTGTGATAACTAATAATTACTCATTAAAAGTAGTTAGTGTAAAATTATGGTAATAACTCTAAAAGTAAATAACAAAAAATGGAAAAATCATTCAATGTAGGAAAACGTTTATACATTCAACATATTTTTAACTGACTTTACAAATTGTTTAACAATAAATACATATAATACAATAAAAATGTACGTTTATTACCGAGATAAATATATTTTGGATTTCGGATCTTCTAAATTATGTTTCGGATTATAATGTTAAAATGGGTAAATGGTAGTACAATGTACACAGTTTTTATTAGAATTCTGCAGGTTATCTATACAACAACTATATAATATCATGGGATTTATTTTATAAGAAATTATATATTATATCAGGTACAAACCAACTAAACCTGTAATCGCGTAATTTTCGATTTCAATATCATAAGTTTTCTTATACATAAAAGTACATTTATATCTAATACGTACCTAAGTGTTAACTTTAAATAGTAATTAAAAATATTGTTTGATGTACGGTAATGTGTTTTTTGATTACGGTTTTTTAATTCACTCGGTTCACTGATCTGTTGTACTCTACTTAAGTCGTACTTTAATTTATTTTAATTTTATATCAAATTAATTAATTACCGAATTTATTCAAAACAGTACCAGGTAGAAGAAAGTTCACAAATCATTGTTAAAAAAAAATAGTAAAAAAAAAAAATGTAGGTATATAGTTAAACTTTTGCAATCTGTTTCAGATGACTTAATATCAAAACTCTACTCGGGTACTTATCTGGGATATAATAATTATGAAGAACAAAAAGTAAATTAATTTTTAAAAGCTAAAATACTAATCTTATCTCGTAGGATTTTAGTTATTATACTTGGGTATACTTATATGGTACTAAAATAATAGCTTTTTTTTAACAAAAGTTAGTCGATAAAAATGGTATGGATTCGATATCCAAAGCATTTTTTGGTGAATTAATTTTACATAATTAATTTTTCAAATCAGCAAAAGATTTATGTTTGGAATAAGATATTTATTTACATGAGACGTTTGGCCAGCTTCTTCATTATTATTAAATTATTTAAATAGACAGATGATGCTAAAAAACAAAGAAAGTCGGAAGTTTCGGTATTGTTAATATTTTGAATGGAATAGCCAGTAAGAGCTAGATTGTTGAAAAAGTCTGATTTAAAAACTTGAAAAAATATCTACTGGATTTCGAGGAACAGCTCCGTACAAGAGTTAAATTAATATATACATATAGTAGCAGGTATCATTTGCAACAAAAACATATTTTTTTAGTTCGTCTACCGTAATACCTCTCGGGTGGTTTGTACTTACGCATATTTTTTTTTAATCGTTCCCAAAACTAAAAGAATTTGATTGTTTCTTGAAACGAATAGTGCCTGTGGCTTTTAAACTTAACGTTTTTTGACCGAGCCCGCGGTTCAACTTTTTTTCTTCATGTCCAACCAAAAACTTAATTAAAACGTACACATCCTTAGCCTCCACCACCACCACCGTCGTCGTCGTCCCCGGAGCTATGGTTTGTTTTTGTTCACGTCAAACACCGGTGCTAGACGATGGGCGAACGAAAAAAAGGAATTATTATAAACATCCCGGAGGCAGCCAAAAATGGTTTTAGAAACTCCGTGTCCCGGGGTGGTTGACAGACGAGACGACGTCGTTGTTTGGCTGTTGAAAAAAAACCAGCACAGTATTTGCGTTGAAACTGAAGAATTGCGCGAGAGGTGCAAGGAAACAAGTAAAAACGAAAATGAAAAGAACACAACCCTCGCACAACGCGTAGGGTACCTATAAGCACCTATATAGGTGCACCCACTTTCTCGGCACTACATCGCACTCGAGGGTCGCCGCCACCGTTGTCGTTAATCGATATATAGTGACACGCTGCAGTGTTGTGTTCTCCTCTCCACGTCATATTTATCATCGAACTACTCTATATTACTTATACGATATGGGTTAGCGGTCGTAAACGAAAGGAATTATTCCTAGGACGAGGGTCGTCGGCCCATCGAGATGTTGTCGTTTGTGCGTGTCATACGCCCTCGCATGGAGGATCGGTGAGAGGGTGGAAACAATTTGGTGTCCATCCAAATCTCAATCGGAACTTGACCTCCAGAAGACCATTGCAATCAGATGCATTAGGTGGTACACGCACTACGTCTGTGTTGTTAATCCGTCTTGTGTGATCACCACCGATGTCGTTTCGCATACTGTTATGACGTATTATAAGCAAAATATAATATTATCTTCGGACTGACCATATTATATTATATAACGGCAATTAAATTAAACCGCGCCGACGCGCCTTTAAGCCGTCGTCGTTATGACGAAGGGCACCGCGTATATATTATAAATTATAATAATTATATATTATAATAATATAATACATGTTATAATTTACGAATTGGTTGAAACAGTTGAAACGGTTTTTCTCTTTCATCTGCAGGTGGAGTGCGACCACCCAAAGCTCTTCGCACTCCGCATACCGCGTTGAGAGCTCTACATTTTATACGACCAAGTCCGTTTGTCGTTGTTGACCGAGTAATATTATATAATTTTATTCAGCTGTATAATAATTAATAATATTATCGAGATATTATATTCCTCGGTGGAATCATAGACCATAGTACGGAAATTCAGCATACATTAAATTATATAGGGTGGCACGCGGTGTTGTCTTCGATTTCCGGCATTTTTCGTGAATTGCATTTTCCGACAAAACTCCTGGCCAATTTGAAAACCACATCAACGTGACACAGGCATACCTATGTTGCGATGGTATTAAATCTGAGGACTGCTCGGTATGCGTATATTGTCGAGTTTATAAAACGCAGAAAATGCTTAAAATTATGCACATCACCATTTTTTTTTTAATTTCGTGGCCAACAGGAATTTAATGCGACGATATACCTAAAAGTCACATGGCCTCGACTTGATTTTACGGACACGTAGTTGTGTGACGGCAGTTAAATATAATATTAGTTTGTCGTATAGTATATACCTAAATATTACGCCAAACATTAAGAATTTTAAGGGATTTTATGTGTGCAATGAAAATGGAATTTCCAATAAAACATATTAATGAAAGTGTATTTAAATAAGAGTTTAAAGTGTAACTATGTGACGTGAGTTATTATAGTTGTTAGTACCTAGTTGTAGCGTATAATAAACACACAATTATGTAGAGAAACAGTATCGCCAGGGAATGGGCTGAGAACGCTATATAGTTAATACATATTAATGAAGATGAGAAACTTAAATTTCCGTCGTAAATAGAAGAGAATATCGACTGCGGCGCTGTGCAATATTGTTTTTAGTTTTTCGATAACACAACGTTAGCAAAAAACTTCTTCGAGTTTTAAAAAAAAACCGACGGATTTTAAAACAATGTTTAACTTTTTAGGTTCTGCGCAGTGCGATTAACTCGTTGGTTGTACAATGATGTGTGTTTTTTTCTATTTTTTATAATTCCATTACATTTTGTATCAGGAAAAATGATTTAATCTTCAACTTCAAGAGTGCATTCTGGTAGAAAATTGGATCTAGTTGGTACTACTTTCAAGGGGTCAAAAGTAAAAATTCACCGTACTTATCTTGGTCATCAGGAAAAACTAAAAATAAATTACGGAAAAACGGAAATAATATTTACGCAACACCAATTTTTGACTGAATCGATTTTGTTATTTCGTTGTGATTCAAAAACGGATAACCTCGATAAATACAATTTTCATAAAATATTTATATTATTAATATGGTCCACACATGGTATGACTTTCACAATATTTTATTTCATTTTCGTTCTCGGAATGGTCTGTCAATCATTATCGGAGTCGACGATGACTTCGAATAGAAAAGTACCAATAATACACGACTTCCGATCAGTTTTATTGCATAAACCAAATCATTTCGTTTTGTCGATAATATAATATTATTATTATTTTTTCAGTTAAGACTCACGTCTTAGTTTTATGGTGCACGGAAACAATACAATTAGCGCGTATATTATATGTGTGAAGATTGAAATAGAAAATTTTTTCCAAAATGTCAAAAGTCAAAAATTCGACGAATGCGATTCAGACCGTCACTCATTATCGAGGCGACGGTGACTTCGAATCGAAAAGCATAATTTACCTATAGGTACCTGTATTATAAACGTGGATGAGTTTGGCTTACAATATTATTATCATATGATTATTTAATGTCGTCTTGTCTGGTTCGTCGTCTCCAATTCAAATTATACGATAAATTATTCAGTCTGCGCAAAATGGGTTAAGCGATAAAACCCAGTAAAGAATAATATAATACATATTATAGTATTTTTCGGTCATCGCGGCTGAGTTGGGAGGGAACAAAACACGACATAAAGTCCATCAGATGCCGATGGGAGAATAGCGACGATCGCAATAATACACGACTTCCGATTTGTTTTGATGCGCAAACAATATCATTTCGTTTTGTCGATAATACATTATTATTATTTTCAGCAACGACTCGCGTCTTAGTTTTACGGTGCACGGAAACAATACAATATTACGCTCGTATATATGTGTGAAGAATTTATTCATTACGCGATTTTATTACACCCTTGCAACACACACGAGACGAAATGATAAACTATTTCGTTCGAACGTTTGATCTTTTCGATTCGGTAATTTGAATTTCGAGTCAAATATTTTGCATACCTATTGTGTAATACAATAATAAACGCGTCTGTTGATGGCCATATAATATTATTATTATTATTATTATGTAATTACAATCGACATTATTATATGCATTGTATTAGTCTACAGTTTTATCTATACACAAAAATAATAATATCATATTAATGCAACGCCATAATGATTTTAACACAATATGCGTATTTTTTTATTTGCCCGATATAAAATAATGCATTACCGCGTTTTATGTCATGTCCACGACCATCTTCGTTTTTAATACCAAATGAAAACCATAAATAAGTACACGAATTCCGGTATACTCTGTGCACTGCAGGGACGAAAAATTAAATACAATATCGTTATAGTATTATACGCGTGTATATGACGTACAGATATAAGTCGTATTAAATTAGATCGTAAATTATTATATGTCACGAAGACATAAAATGCGTACACTATTAAAATACACAGTTTCTCTGAAAAAAATAAAACCCATCAATTTATGCGAATGTATTTCCGTCGTCCTTACAGATATTATACTATGTATAATATAAATGTATGCAATTAATATCACCATGTCAGTCGAATATCGTACTTTATAAGATCGTCTGCGATCCGACGTAAGAAAAAAAGAAAAGTTAACAGTTTTTCCATCAACGCGCCCGTCGTCGTCGTCGTAAAATAACGATTTTGAAATATTTTACTGTAGATTATATATTTGAGCTGTTTACGCCGATGCAACGACGTTGGTCGTTTATTAATATTGTTCAAAAAAATGGAATAAACCTAAATGAAGAACCAATAGTAGTTCAAGTGAATTTATTCTTGGCTAAATGTAGTGGTTCTTGACTTTGTGTCACTTTAATGTAAACCACTATCGTTAAACAAAAAGCAAATGCTGCAAAGTCCATTGTTAAACACACACAAATTACATCGTTTTAAATATGGGCTACGCAATCAGTATTTACATTATTTTTTTTTATCTCCCTAGTATCATGGAAAAAAAAATTTTCATTGAAACACATAGTTATAAAAATATTATGATATTATTTAAAATAACACCCGTACAGTATAACAATAATATCACGGTTTGATGAATATTGGTAGTCATGAACATGTCTTAGCTATTATAATTATATTAGTCGATTTCTAACGAACAGATTAAAATCATTTCCATGATGGAAAAAAAAAATTGTCAAAAATAAAATATTTTTCTACTGGTTTTCAGTCGAAATTCAATACGTCTTTCTTCGATAACATCACAACTACATAATATTTTTAGAGAAATATAAAAATTGTCGAGGTCGGTATATTATATACTTTGACGTAGGTACAAAGTGAAATCCGGTTTTTTTTTCACATTTACAGTCAGCGTAGGTAATTGAAATGTCTTCAATTATTTTATATATTGTAGCACAAAATGGAATGAAAAAAATATATATACTGACAACTGACAAGAAAACTAAAAGGAATTGTTATAAATATATAATCTATATTAATTTTGTTAGTTCTGAGACCGTTCGAATAATTTAACACGCTTTTTGAAAGTGGTATTCGTAAGTTCAAAATATTGAAAGGAAAAGATTGCTTGGATATTATTATTATATTATATAATATTTTCATCCTTCACGGAGTTGCTCGCGTGGACAAAAGGAGTTGATAATATTATATAATTATGACTAGATAATAATATAATACAATATAGGTTAGGTTATATAATGCGTTAATGATACGTTATATGATGTGATTTAAGTTATAGAAAATATTTAATATAGTTTTATGGAAAATTATGATTAATGCTGCGAGTTCAGATGTTCTAATAAATAAAAGTTTAATCCAATCACATTATAATATTTTTTAACATTTATTTGAATATATACAATCTGTACCTAATAGTAGTTACAATAAACATATGAGGTGGATTATACAGTTGACTTTGAAAGCATGAGGGGAGTATAGCTAGCTACCCAGCAGTAACACTTGACGTAAATTATAATATGAAACAAATAATCGAAACTCTGGTAAAATACGCAGTATGCTTACTATGAAAATTTTTCGAGCTATATTATCTTATAATAATTAATGTTGTCATACATCGAGCGAATAATTGTTTTGCACTGTAAATTATCCGTCTAAAATTATGCGAATTTATTGCAATTCAGTCAGATGTAACGTGCTGGTCATGACCTTTTTCGGCTATAAATAGCATATACACTTACGTATCGATTTACGCCGACTAAATAACTATTATTCCCATCGATGTCTATTATACCTACAAAATATTAGGCCACGCGTTTGTGTACGACAGGCGAACATGTAAATAATATTATATTATTATTTTGTTGTACACCGTAAAATGTAATTTTTTTAATAATCTCGTTTGTCGTGTACGTGAGTTTGATGAATGCGTTTATGATTGACCAATTTTTCAGCCGACTGCGTTTGAAATGATCTTGCCAACTCAACCAAACCGTGTCTACGCAAAATAATTCGTCAGCTAAAATGAGATTTCTTTACAAATGAACACCGCGTCAAGGTGAAAAAATACTTTGTGTGTGAAAATGTCGACCTTACGATTTCTTTTTGCTATTAAAAAAAAAAAAAAAAAACGCAACCCAATTCCAGTCATTTTATTCGACGTCGTAACGTACATGCGCTTCGGTACTACCTACGAGTGTCTTGACTGACGTCTTCTCGTATTATTATTTCATGTTTTGTTCGTGACAAATATTACGAGTTGTATAATATGGCGGAAAAAAGTATTTTTTTTTCTTAAAATGAATGGAGCTAAATTTTTTTCAACTTATAAGTCGTCTGGTATCGGACTACGGATTTCCTCTCGTTTGAGTTGATATCATCGCACTGAATATGAATCTATGATTATTGCATTGGTTTATTTGTTAGTTAACAACCTACACAATATATTGTTATTATCGCATTTTAGGAGCACCGATTCTCAGTCAGTCATTTATATCGACGTCTAAAGAACAGTAAATATAATATAATTATACATATAGGAACTATGTTTTCGATTTGATCCTTTCATACAGACACAATACACATTGCTATAAAATATTTTATAACAATATTGTTGTGACAGTTTGTTCATGATAATTATTGTAGTAAGTCACTTATGAGTTGTCGTGCTAGACTCGCTTGCTGTACAGCCGTTTTGATTATCACCGGCGATAATTGCGTTTAGATCAGTTAAAAAAAAATATTTAAGACCTTTGTATTGTATTGTTTTAAGATAAAAAAAAGCTGTAGTTATAAGTATTTACTGCGCGAACCGAATGTTTTCTATAATATGTCCCATGCTCTAATCCCTTTTGAGTTACATCACCCTCTAGTCAACAGTTCGTGAATAAATCGTTAAGACTTATTCTTGGTTTGCTTTTTCTAAATCAAGAAATCTATGTGTAGCGGCTTGCCTTTTTGTCATGTGTAACGCCACCTTATCTGTAATTCATTAAAATACACAACAATGAGGAGTGGTAGACCTACACAGCACCCGTCATCGGATTTACTATAGATAGATACCTTATCTTTGCAGGCTAAACTTTAAGAATCCCCCCCCCCCCACCGGTTATCATAGACTGCTGGTTATGCAGATGCTTAGACCCCTTGAATACAGACGTAATAGTTCTGTAACTCTCTTTATTTGGGGACCATGTAATGGCTGAATATTCTGTTTTAAGTCTTAATTAACCACCCGGAATTCGGGTGTCTATAATGACGCCCGGCTACAGGGCACATTTTATTTGACTATAAGACAGACCGGCTTTGTGGAAAACTCACTTTCTTGTAACTATTGTTAATAATGTAAATTCAAAACTGTTTGGCGTTTATTACATGTAACTTAAACAAATACATCGTTAATATTGTAGTATTATCATATTCTTAAGTGTGTGTATGTGTGTGGGTGGTGATCGACAGCAAGGGTTTGTTTTTTCCAGAGCAAGTAGGTTTTTGGCCAGGGAGGATAACAATAATAATTATAGGCAATATATTATGTTAAAGGAAAGCCCTCCCGAGATCATCTGTATGAAAAACAATTAAACATTATATATAATGTTTATTAAATCAGTTAAGGCTAACGTTTCGACCGTCGAAATATTATATGCGTGCGATGTGCATAATATTTTGGTTTCTTGCAACTGCAGGTTTCAAATATATCGCACGCGACTCGTACGAAATTTCGCAAGTAGGTAGCACGTCGACCAACTGCAGCGTTATCGTGGCACACGCGTAGTGAATAACAATTATTATGCCGCCGTGATTTCCGGTTTTACTCGGATACAACGGTGTAACAGACTTAATGGTTTCCAATAAAAACGAATGGGAATTAATCTTCGGATATTTAAACGATCTATGAGATTGTGTGACGGCCGTTAATATCGTCACAGGATATAACGCACAGCCGTCTTGTCAATAATAATACAAGATAAGATATCGAATATTATGGCTTTTAAAAATAATTCTGTTTCACTGCGACTGATATCGCGACTGAACGATCGGTGGACAATATACCTATTTACGAACCAAAACAATGGACGATATATTTCTATTGAAAAAATAAAACGCCACTGAAAGTCTAATAATAATATAATAATATAACATTAGTATAAAATATAATATAGTTTCCTGCTTTTTTTTTTATGCACACGTCATAATTTTGTTGTTTTTTATCATTATTATTATTATTATTATTATTGTACGCTAAAGTTTAAACATAGGTATACCGTGGTCGAAGGTCAGAGTAAACGTGTTTTATGATAATAATTTATTATATACGATACAGAATTATTAAAGTAGACAACGATGATGATGATTATGATAATAATAATAATAATAATAATGCCTAATAAATCGGTCGTTTGTATTAACTTATCTACACGAGTGTGTAACGCAGTGGCACACACGAGTATAATAACACTATATTTTAAGCACAGGAATGAGATAGTATATTGTTCGTTAGTCGTTACAGCGTTTCATAACGATGTCACCGCGTGAGATATTATACGATAGTTAGTAATATTATGCCCACACAATACATATTGACACAGTGCTGTATTGGTTATCGGTGGTGTTAAAATTAAACTTGTCACATAAAAAAATTCCCGTAAAAATAATATATTGTGTAACGTGGTAGCTGATTTCGGGATTGTTAATACCCTTGTGGCGGTGTTGGTGGTGGTGGTGGGCCTGGGTGGTGGTTACTGTGTATATGGGGGATGATAGACATTCGATATATACGAATTAACGAGCGAACGGTGGACACAACATAACCAGCCGTATTCGATTTTCACGTTGCGCTGCGGTTATAGGTATACACCGTGAAAAAGAAACCAGAAAAAAAATGTATCAGTCATAATAATATAATAATATATAAGTACCTAAACATTCAAGCCGACATGTTGTATGTGACGGCCGTCACAAACAATAACATAAAAAAAAAAGTCAAAGGGTTTGAATGTTTATGAAGCATCCAAAATGTTATATTAAAAAAATAAAATAAAAAATACACTAATATCCAATCAGATGACTAATGGATAAAAATATCGATTACTAAAAATATAATATATTAAACGCAGGCGCCCGTTCATCATAGACGTTCGTTTCATCTCTTTTTAAAAAAAAAACACTTATTTTTGAAATTATACAATGACTAAAATAATAATTTACGATAAGTGTTTACATAATGCAGTTACACATGCTCGTATATAAGAATAGTCAATAGTTATGAAATCGCGCATCAGTAACATTTTCTCCTTGAATTTACATTTTTCTTTCTGCGCGAAATCTTCTACACAAGACGCTTCATTTGAATCTCGAGCCTCCTCTGTTGTAGTTCTGGAGTGAAGAGGAGTTTCCTCTGGAGTTAACGGTTTGGAGGTAAATATTGTCTTGGTACCTGGGTGCGTATGGCAACTCCACGATTTTTTTTTGGCATTCAAGTAACCTCCGACAGTGAAATAATGACTAATAGAGTAAAAATGTATATCATGTTAGAAGTGAGTTTTCGTTGGATTTATTTGTTGATGTGTATATGTTATGGTCAGATACGGGTTTAGCATAATAATTATGGCTGTAAGGGTTGGATTTATAGCAGGTGGTGTTTACTAGGCGGTTTTTCAGTAATTATTTATATAGATAACTCGACTCTTATATAGTTTATATTAATTTATTATATTGTTGTTTAAATTTGTACCATGATAATTCAGAGTTGGTCTCTTAAATCGTCAAGGTAATTCATAGATATGGCAACCCGTAATTTCGCAGGATGGTCTCCGTTGCTGAGAGCGCATTTAGAAGTTGAATCATTGGATTTTCTGCTATTTACGGAGAGATGAGTGGATGGCTTTTACCACGGTGGGTTAATTTCAGAGAGTATAAACAATATTATCTATAGTGACTGTAGGATGTTCAAGTACTTTATTATATTATTTTCTATTGAGAGGTTCCTCTAACTTATATTGTTGTGTGGAGTAAGAAAGTCAAAATAATTTAATGTCTTTATTTATTCCACTAGTTAGAGATCAAACAACGATGCAAGTTGGCTTTCCATGTCGTTTTGGAGTCTAATGCTCCACGAACAAAGTACATTGGTGGCGGTTGATTGTTCTTATTAAGTATTATCAGAGTCGTTAGTTGCGATAGGATAGATTAAATGACTTACTGTTACAAACATATAAGTACCTTCTTATTTTTTTTCGTTGATCAGACATTTTAGTGAACACTGGACAGGGGTGACGCATCGAGTTCTTTTATTTTTCATTAATTTTGTCGATTTTTACAATCAAAACATAACTTGACACACTATAAAATTCTGTACTTACATAACTGGTGTATAATAATCGTATTGATTATTTTGATTAAAAGTCATTTGCCATTTTTTTTATATGGTATTATAAGACGTATGATAAACGACCCATAATTCGTTCCCATAAATACTAATAAAATATAAATATAAGTATGATAAATTCTCTGTATTTAACGTTTTTTTTAGCTCAACCGGAAAAATGTGAAAGCTAGATATTTGGTCTTTTTCTTTTCGACATAATTTGCCTATTTCGAAAACAAAATAAAATATCGCAGAACTCATGTTTAAGAGAAATTGTAAAATGTAGTAAACACTATATTATTATATTAATATGTTGTCTGTTAAAATTCCGTATGGTTTGAAAAGTCAAATATTATATAATTAAACGCCTGCATAATATTATAATACTGGATTCTGCGTCAGGTATTAACAATAACGATGATAATAAAATTAGTTACCACACATCACTCGCACTATAAATTTATAATTTCACATTTCAGCATTATTGTTTATCCAAAGAACAATATTGTTTTAAATAAAGGTTGGGTTAATAATTATACAAACATTTTAATACCTGAACTATTGAATTATGTCACCTTGACCTATATAATATTACGTCAAGACGCGTAGAAGGTTTTTTTGGTTCTCAAAACTTTTCGACTGATTATAATATTAATACGAATGCGTATTGTTTAAAAAAAAATGATATCATAGTTAAAGTTAAGTTTATACTTTATAGTGAGTTTACGATGATAGATTTTACTTCTACGATTGGTTTTTATTATAAGCTTGTGATTGAAATTAGAAGTGTATAATTAATCGTACCTACCATAATATATTATTATAATAGGTATATGATGATAATATTATATTCAATTTGCCTATGAATAAATGCTAACAAAACGTGTGATCAATCACTTGGAGCAATACATCGATTATGGATGATGTACAAACAAAGTTGGCTTAATTTTATTCGATCTCTGCTCGGAATCGTTTTTCTTAATCAAAAGTAAAATTTAACTGTGTGTAATGTTATTGTTTTCAAATTGATCATATCCGTACGTTGCACTATAATATAAAAATATTATGCATTGAAATATTAGTATCCGTCCTGGTCATTTAATTATTATTTAATATTCAAAATGTCGACCAATTTTAATACCTACATAATAATTTAAATTGGATATGCATTTGATTTATTAACGATAATTGGAATCATATATCTACATAAAAATATCATGTCTTTTTATTATTAAAGGAAAAATTGTATAAATATATATAAGAAAAAATCTTTTACGATCAATATACTGCGAACACGTTGCCACGTGTGTTTTACATAGGTTACTGTGAGTTATATGACTGATTTAAATAACAACTTTCAGATGCGTTTGAAATGTTATTAAAATTACTTAAGGTCCAAGGACATCCGAGGATATTCTCGAGGGGCAAACATTGGAGGATGTAAAGATACGAATAAGTACACGCTATGCGCAATTTTGTCATATTTGTGCACTTACACCGTACCACACTAGTTCTTTTATATACGCCACCGTAATCTTTAAAATTATTTATAGTTTTGTTATTTTTTTTTTCTATATAATAGACATAAATAGAAGTAAAAGTTTGTGCTGTGCACATTTTTCTTCGTTTTTATCACTTGACCTTTCGTTTTCGATAGGGTGTTTTGTAAAATATTAGACGCTTTTAGAGAGAGAAAAAAATATATAAATGTAGATGGGCGCGCGTATAATTTTATAAAATTAAAAACAATTTGTTTGAGTAAAGAAAAAAAATAGAACTAAACTTAGTTGACGCTTAGAATGAGTTATAGTCATAAGGAAAATTATATTACATTTTGCAAACGATCCGCTCTGTGTGCGACGCTATTACCTTCCAAGAAGAACCCGTATCATCTACAGTGCATGCCACTAAACAGATTTTGGTATTTGCTGTAATTATTTTTCTAATAACATTACACTTGCCAGTGATATTTGAATAGTTAACGACCAGTTAGAAGTTAACTCCTTAAATGCTCGATTTTCACACATTAGCGTCGTGCACTTTGAATACTTCTTATTTTAATGCTGAACGTAAATGTCTTGTAGAATAATATAAAATAAACTATAGTCACGATCCTCATTTATACACAATGTTGTGCGGATTTCGATTACCCTCCTCACATAAATTCTCAACAATAGCAATTCGACATTATTTTCAAGTCATTAATATTGCAATTATACATACATATTATTTTGTCCCGATTCAGTAATATAATATATTTAAATACCAAGTTACGAACCTTATAATATCGTGTGTAATGTTATACGTTTTATTGGTTTAAAGGGAAAGCCAATTCACTAATAATTGTGATGGGCCGGTAAAAATATTGCCGCGCAGATAAACGTTGTAATATTTTACATCGAGTTAAAATATCATTATAATAATATTGTGCGTCACAAGCAATAATTTATGTGCATTGCGATCATACATTTTGTCCGATAATTAAAAACTGCCAACTAAAATGCGTTAATTTTAACCCGCGTGCGGTGGCGATGTGCAAATTGGACAAATGGTTTTTTTTTTTTTTTGATTTTAATGTGACTGTAAGTAAACGTCTTATTGGATGTGTGGAGAAAATATAAATTAGCAAAGATCATTATTCATACAAATCGCTGTGCGGATTTAAATAACCCACCTCATATAAACGTACACGAACGAAGAATAACAATATTTGACTTACTTTCACACGTTATTAAATATATTACAAGTACATAGATTTTGTATATAATATATTAAAATATTAAGTTACAGACCTTATTGTGGTGTACGTTTTAACGGAAGCCAATTCACTAATTCGATTGGTTTGTAAAAATATTTTCTCCGGTCGGTAAATATTTTTCGCACGATACTAACGAGATAAAATATCATTATAATATTGTGTGTCACACGCAATAATTAAAAATTAAAAATAATAATTAAAAATTGCCAACCAAAATGCGTTAAGTTTAACCAGCACGCGGTGGCGATGTGCACATGGAGCAAAGATTTTTGATTTTAATACTAATTTTTTTAATGCTGTAAGTAAACGACTCATTGAATATGAACAAAATATAAATGTATTATGTGCAATGCGTCATACTTTTTAAAGGGAGCCAATTGAGTAATAATTGCGATCGACTTGTAATAAACATTTTCACTTCAGTAAATATTTTACAATATACCTACCAGTTAAAATATCATTATTATATTGCGTGTCGCAATTACTAATTTATGTGAATTTCATTCATATAGGTACGTGTATTGTTCGATAGTTGGATGTACAATATATTATTTATATGAATTACTCCATTCAAAAAATATGCCGCTAAAATAATACCAAAAGCATATAAATAAATTGGTACTTAAATTAATTAATTAGGATTACCGTAGGTAAAACGCTATTTGGATAGAACATTAAGGCACCCGAAGACCGAAATGTAGTTAGTGAATAACGAATAAGATAATTAAATCATAAGAAGCTGCTGAATAAGTACAAATAAAATAGAATATATGTATTCAGAAGCAGTCTTCAACTGACACGGTTTTATTTAAAAGTATAATCGAAAGCTGATAAACTTTTGCAGAGTAATAATTTATAATGTCAAAGCCGAGATTTAATAGAATTGAGGTCGAAAACGTCCGGTGACGAATGACGACGAAGAGATAAAAAAAAAAAAAAACGTTCGAATTAAGAATATTTTTCCCCGAAGATTCTAAGAGGACTATATATATTTTTGAAACTCGTGTGATAAATGGCCATCGCGGATAATATTGACATCGTTAACATGATGATACGCACGCTGCCGGCCGACAATTATTCGCAATTAATATAATAATATTATTAGTATGACTTTTTTTTTTTTTTTTTAGCGAATTTCGAGTAAGTACGAACATTTTAAATCAAACACAGTATAATATGTTATTATGCGAATCAATGTCATCGCATTGCTATATAGCCATATAAATATTTTAATAATAATACGATATATTATCGTAAAAAGTATAAAATAATCAAAAAAAAACCGTTAAATATAATATCAACTACACTATTACTTTATTATATACCCGTGCCTGGGTGGTATGCTGTATAAATATGTACACAGAATATCAATGCAAATTAATTTCGTGCGAAAAAAAACGAACTCAAAATTTAAATATTTAAATCCACAAGCAGCCTGCAGCTATATAGGATATAGTATGGGTTGGTGGATTTTGACCTTTCAAACGCAGCAGCGAGCAAACAAATTATGTGTTCGAAAACGCGAAATGCAACGATTTTGCACTGTTTGGAGCTGCTGCAGCGAGCAAGTCGGATGTCGGCTGTCGGCACCGCAACAATGTCGTGTTCCACCGAATTTTACACGATATTTTATAATGTATACGTTATTTTTTCCTCGCACCGTACCGCGTAATATTTTATCATATCATTATTGTTATCGTTATTATATACCAGGTTGGTATATACCATAGCATAGGTATAATACGCGCGCGCATTGCGTATCGCATACAACAACAACCGCGGTATCCACATGAACGCGCGCTGCAGGTCAACCGATAAATCGCGCGAATTCGTTCCGACGACGACGGCGGCGTATATTATTATTATTATTATTATATAGATCTGCAGAGTCGTTTGGTTTGGTGGGTGGGCGACCGTATACAACTATCGTAAACAAAAAATAATTCATTTCGACAATAAAAATATCTGGTCCGCTGGGGAGAACCACCGTAGTATACACCCGCACCCACACACCCACATACATATTATATATTATATAAATCTCTCGGTGACATTTTTTTTTTTTGCTTTTCTCACAGGTAAATATAACCTCTTGTGCGTGTGTGTGTGTCTGTATTTGGTGGGGGTGGGTGTGTGGGTGAGAGGCCGCGTAAAGTAAACTTTGTGATTTATACGATTTCCGCCCTCCGCTCTCGCGCGGGTCACCCATCGCCGCCCGCTACAAAACACTATTATATTATTATACGCGATCCTCGCCACTGCTTTCACCGCCGTAAAGAACTGCGTACCCACACACACGCACACACACAAACCCACACACCCACACGCACACCCTCCAAGTGGCGCCACAATAAGCCTTTTGTTGTTAAAACATCGCTGTCGATATGCGCGTATATATACGCGTTATAATATAATATTTCGTTTCCGGCCGGATGCATGCGCCCGGCATTCGCGCGACGACAATATAATAATAGTATTTCCATTTAAATACAATCGTCGTTACAAGTGCCCCCGAATCGGATTGTGCGTCGGGGTGGGTGGGTATGTGGTGTGGGGAGAGGAGAGCAGCGCGGAACCGGGGTTTTTTTTTTTACTACTTCGTCGTCCGGATCGAAGTGCAGAGAGATCAAAGTTCAGAAATTACATGTTTTAAAGTATCGTTGATACTTTATCCGACTGGGTCGATGTATTCGAATGCATAACAATATAATACGAATTATAATATTACACTTTTACTTTACATATTACCTATAATATTATGTCGATCTAAACATTTTTGTTTTTTTAAACCTAACCGATTTATTAATAACAATATTCTATTGTAATCTGTGTTTTTTCTCTGGTCGAATAAACAATAACGGTAAAAATATGACATATGATCATATGATATTATATCCATGGCTAGTGAAAAGTGACGCAGAGTGGCAAAGCTCATACAACTCTGATCTTGATTATCATATACCATTTTTTAGCACTTGAATCGCTTCTTATCGCTTAAAATGTTTTAATTTCATTACATCGTTTTCCAAATCGATGGCTGGATGGCCCAGGGGTGAGTTCTTATATTCATTAGTACTTATATAATCTCTAAATTGTTTCTCAGTATTAATTTAATATTCGTATCTATAATATATGTTCCTAAATTTTTGCTACCCGAACGTTTTAATCCAATCCCTCGCAACCATTTCTCCTGCAGGATTTAAACTGTTTAATATGTACTGTATACAACAACGTTTTTAATCCGAAGTAACAAAGTATGAGTTTATAATAAATCAATGTCAATATAATAAAAACATAAATTATATTTTCTACGGGACATACAACATTTACATTGCACATATTATTCGGTTTCAGTCCATCATAATAATATTAGCTTTAGCTTATACATTAAAATATACAATGTGGATCGTAGGTATATGATTTTGTTGAAATATATTATAAATTATAATAAACATAATAATATGAAATAGTGTGACGGTAAAATAAATTGAGCCCAGTAATCTATAGAATGATATTTTTATCAGACGAAATTATAATATTTAATCGAATACATTATTTTATAAAACTAAAATTATGATAATTTTGAAAATAAATAATTGTTTTAACTGGGAAAATGTTCTGATTCAACTTCAAGACTTGAGCGCACCAGTGAATTACGAATACCTTTTGAAGAAAATCTTAAATGGGACGCTTTTTAAGTGCGGTTAGAATTATTAGGAGGCCCAAAACCCCTTAAACCCCCACCCACCCTTTTTAAACCCTCCACAAATGTTATTTTACTAGTATCCTTTATCTCGCGTCTTTATTCGATTAATATTCATTCAACGATGTTCGTTTTATTATTAATAATATCTGTGCATGTTCTTCTTGATCCGTTAAGGGACTCTTGAAAATACAAGTATAATAGAAGTGTAGTATATTTCACCGATTCATCATTAATAATTTAAAAATAAAATGTACTTTTAACTCCAGACTTTGCCTCTTATAAGACCACTCTTGAAATCCAAACTATCGCTATTCAATAGCTTACTATATATTATACAAGTCTATAATTTGACCAGTTTGGACATATTACTCAGTTATGGGGTTCTGCAAAGCCGTTCAATACTTAGCAAAACACTTAAGGCGTTTCAATCCATGTGTTTAAGACTAGTAACGTCTTATCCTTCGTATTTCACAAACAATAATCTTCACGAAGACCTAAAAATGCCTACCCTAAATCAATTAGCAAAATTAAATAACTTTAAATTTAATATCAACTTAAACTCTCACAGTAACCCATTATTTATTAATCAAACAACTATCCTCCATCTCATACTTTCCGGTAATATACGTATAGAAGACTCAAATAAGATGGTAGCCTAGAGACCTGCCAAGATAAAAAAATTAAAAAATAACAATAATACATAAAATGTACCTGGTTTAGTGGCACTTCCGAGTGCCTGCCCATAAATTCTCACCTCCTGTCCATAACCATTAATTATCAAATTCACTCATTATATACTTATTGTATACATTATTGTAAATAATTAATTTTTTTGACCATTAGCTATGCAACGGTCGTCGTGTATCGTTTTGAAAACTACCTTATACCTACCCTCTAACTTAAACTTGGAAAATACGACGTTTTGTTGTGTTTTACGACCATTTATTTTTTTACCTATATAGTCACTGTGGCAGACAAAGTACCTACCTACCTACCCACGTTTCGTGTAAACATATTTTTAATACGGCAAATTACAAGTTACATTTAATAATTTTTCGAGTTAAACGCAAAGGTGTTATGTAAATTTTATACTATTTTGCATGATTTTCCCCGTGCGTATAATTTTATTTACTGTTTTGCCTAATTAAATTTCACTCTTCGCGCAAAATTACGTTTCTATTGTATAACTACGTAGGTAACCTAAAGCACCACCGCGACCGTCCAGCTTTTATCATCAAATATACATTTTCTTTCAAAGTACCCAACTATTATGGTTACGTGACTAAACTCGTTTTTGTTGTTGTCGCAAATAATCATGCACTGGATATATATATATATATATATATGTAGGTACGTACCATTAAATTTTGTTTGTACAGCGTTAACATCGGAAGATACATGTTGCGCGCACAAACAATATATTCCAACGTCACATTATTATTATAATAATATTTTTCTTTTGTTCGTACACAGAGAGTTGGCCGCGTTCGATGGGTTTACCCCATGACTTTAAAAAAACTCACAATAACGGTTCTAATATTGTAGTTATCTACCCCGCGGTCTTCGGTAACCCGTCGTAAAATGTTTATATATTTTATATTTTATTTACATATACATATATGTATATATCGTACAACGAATTGAACATTTTACACGAGCCGTTTCATCGTTACCACTTCTGGTATCGATATGACCGTATACCCGAACAATGGTTGAACTATATTTATTTATCTTACATTTTTACTAGGTGCCTGACCTATTCGTAAAACAATTCATAGGAAACCTCATCATTATTCATTGCACAAACTAAAACTACTCGCTTCATTCAGAACGGAAAATAATTCATCAAATATTCAATTCAACTTGTTTCATACGATAAAACTTTAATCCCAGCATTATATTTTGCATCTGTTTAATAATTATTATAAATTATAATAAAATTTATAAAAACCAAAAATATAATGATACCTAATGTAAACAATATACAAGTGCATAGGTAGGTACTTATAATAATTAAAAATTCTAACCATGCAAATAAACTTCGATAACAATATTGATAAAATGTGCTCAAAACAGTGTTTGTCTTTTTCAAAATGAGTAAATAGACTAAAATAATAAATGCAGTATATTGTTATGTTTGTATGCATGATAATATAGTCGTATAGACTACGTAAAAAGTATAAAACATTATATTTTCTACGGTTGTAGAATCATTTGGAATGAGAGGTTATGTTATGTCAGGTTAGGGTCAGGTCACTTGATTTTAACAACGGTAGGACAATTTTCTCGATAATATTATGTAGGTACATACAATATTTACTTTTTCCGGGAAACTTTACCGAGGTAAAATCTCTAATTATTATAACACCGTTCGACATCGTGCTAACCTGTTTATTATTATTACTATATTGTCATAACTACCTAACTACTACAGTACTACTTGGTATTAATATAAAACAGTTATTTAAGTTGTTTATTGCCTATGCCCGTATTATATACCATATTACATTGTATAAACGTTCCGCTACACAAATTTACCATTTTTATGGCCGCGTTATACTCATTACGGTAATAACCACGAACGCACTTTAATCAGGACCTCGCTGACCGATCAATACCAAAATGTTATATTATTAGTGTAGGTATTACTCTACATGTCTTATAGTAATACATTATTTTTTATTTTTATTTTTTTTATTTGTTGGGAATAATTATTATTTGTCTTCGAAACTGAGCCCAAAATAAGAACAACAATATAATGATATTAACCCCCTATTACCTTTCAAACTTATAAATTACTTCGCGACTGAAAATCAAAAAACCACACAGTGGAATGCGCATTACCCTTGTTTCAGAATATTTTGTTAATTCGTTTTATATTCGCGCACAATACAATATTATACTTGATATACAGTATACACCATTAGGCATGTCATTATTTTGTGCAGGTATTGTTCTGGAGGTTTTTGCACACACACAAAAATGACGAAATCATAATGTTATAACTACCTATACATACTTATTGTTAAATACAGAATTCAAATAGTTATTCAAGTTATTTATTACCTATGTCGTATTAAATAAACATTCCGCTACATGGATTTACCATTTTTATTGCAGCGTTATACTCATTACGGTAATAACCGCGAACGAACTTTAATCAGGACCTTGCTGACCGATCAATACCAAAATTATATGTTTGATGTGTATAGAATTAGTACACACAGTAAACCAATATTTATTTTTTATTTTGTTTCGATTTGCTCTAATTCGTCTATAAGAAACTAAGGTTGAACTACAGCAGCAACCCCTCCGAAATCCTTACCAACCGATTATATTTACTGATTATACTTGATGATATTATTCATCATTATACTTGACTGAAAACTTTCCGAAACCGACAAACACTGTGTGATGCTCGCCGCAGTTGCAGGATATTTTTATTAATTCGTTTTATACTCGCACAACATAGTATCATACCTACCTATACCTACCATCATAGCGATATTATTCCTGCAGGTATTTTTGGGAGTTTTTTTCCGCTCGCACACACACACACACACACACACACACACACACACAAAACGGACGAAATAATATTATAAATATACGTTTTCATATTATTATTATTATCTTTTTTATGTGGCAATCCCAACGGTTTGGAATACCATTAAAATACGAGTGTTACGACCGTACGCGGCTTTTATCATTGCATTATTTTACTCTATGAATTTTTTTTTTTTTACTTTCCGTTCCACCGCCACAATGCTCTCGCGTATTATGCGCATTTAAATTCTGTTAACTGCCGGGGCAGTAAATAACACTCCTCGGTTTTATTTTCAAACACCACACGCGCATGCGCAATAAATAGTGTCACAACTATAATATTATACAGTCGACATCGGATAAACCGTCTTCGTTCGATCGTTCCAATCGATGTGTTGTGTTGCCGTTGTTATATTAGGTATATAGGACGTCTCTGAGAACATAATATTTTAAAATACAATTTTATTGTTTTATATATTTTTTTGTTTTCTCGTACAACTATTATCGTTAATGTCAATAATTAATAACAATTATAATAGGTACTTAAACCGGGAATGACAAAATAAATAATCCCAAGCACACTGTAATCCGGATTCTGTGGTGAACCGAAGTCGCCCGCGAACAAAACTTTCGAACAGAAATAACTTTGAAATCATGTTAAATTTTCGGTACAGCAATAAAAATATATAATAATATTATATCAATATTCTTCCATATACTTTTCCAGGAACAATTCGCCCAATCATTTTCTAAGCCATTTATCTGATTTATATCGTACAACAAACATCTTGAGTTTCTTTAGAAAAAAATAAAAATAGGAATTAATATAATATTTTCTATTTTTACTTCACCCCACGTTATTATATAAACTGTTGTCGACGTATCTGATACGCTATGAACCACGGTAAAAACGTGTAACGCGAGAGTGTGTTTTGGTTACGATGAACTTAAAAAATAATGACATGTAAATTTATGTATACAAGTAAGTACGTATTATAATATATTTTTAAATCTATGACCACATTTTTGACGTTAAATTATTGTCATGCAACACGAAGATAATTTTATAATAATAGAACCGGATAATACTTTATAGGTAGGTAGTTATTTTCATCGTGCGTTTGGTGTAAAGTAACAAAACTAATTATGAAACCTACACTAGAGAAAATTAATCCGATTTTATTTTCTATTAGTTTTCGTGGCGATCATAGATAAAGTGATTAATATTTAATCCACTTTAAACTTCTGAATTAAATTAAAAATCTTGATATTTAGCATGGTAATATTATTTATTAACTTAAAAAAAATAATAAATTCAAATAATCGCATAATATAGCTGCTATTACTTACTTTAATAATTTCATCAAATTGTCCAACTTGGAAAATGTAATTTTGATTTTTGCTCTGCTCGTGCTTTTCGGATTTAATTATCTTAAAATATCGTTTGCGAACAATTTTTTTCCGTGTAAAAAGTTATTAAAATAATTCAACAACTGACGTCGATGCAATTTAATTTAAATGTAAATCGTTTTTTACTTCAAAACCCAATTGGTCGTATTACTTCTGTATATATACCACGTTCTCCTCGTATTATTGTTTGATACATTTTGTGAGTGAAAATTTACATAATTTCGAATACATTAATATACAAACAATCTCATAGAAGTATCCTTTGTGTAACCTAATAACTTCCCATATAATCGTATACCTAGGTAGTAATTGTGTTTTAAGACGTCTGAATAATGCGTTTCACATAATTAACTACAAACAAAGTAGCAAATGAACAAAATATGTATATTATATTTGGAACTGTAAAATAGTTCACTGTACAGCGTCGTTCTAAAAATGATAAAAAATAATAACAATTGTACACTATTTGTTCGCGTTTCCGGAAACAACTATACGGTTAATCTAATAATTTTGAAATGGCGTTCGCAGTAAACACAATCGTCAAAGTCGTCGGAATAATGAAATGGCATTCTGCACAAAGTCATGTCGAGGAGACGTTGGTTGGGAGGACATGATTGGCCTATAGTAAAATACTATCCAAAAGGCTTGGGGATATAAAGTTTATGTTATTAATAACGTAACGAACGGTGTTTAAGTACTTCCGGGTATGGTATGCGGTATCAGAGTATAGTTAAGTTCCAAGACGACCTTAATAAATTATTTTCACGTCACTATATTAGATCAGCTGATGTATCGCGAGTCGTGACTTCCGATGCCATATCGGAATTTACCAGTATGGAAATATTACGATTACTGTAATAGAATGTCGTGTTTTGTATTATTCACATAAATTGCAAACACCTTTAAGATGAGAAATGTTTTGTTAACATTATATTTAACCATTAATTCACGGTATTTGATCCAGTACAGCGAATTTATTATTTTGGAGCAATCTGTCGTTTGCGACAAAAAACGCTTTTTTAGTGGAGGTTCCAGATATTATAAAAACTTTTCTTGTTGCAATTGAAGACG
>NC_042495.1:112399292-112541916 GCF_005508785.2 Acyrthosiphon pisum
AATCTGTATATAACCATTATATATTTTACTACTCAATACTATTTCAATATGAAGGATTGCAACATTGTATACAATTTGTTGATATATCAAATGCTACATAATACATTTGGCAAGAATTTGAACTGGTAAATATACAAACATATAATATACAATTTATCGTGGTTGGTATTAGAGTTCATTGTATGATGACCTGGCAAAGCGCGGTGATTGGACGCAGTCACTAATATAGTAATGTGTGCAGCGGTCGAGCAGGCTCCCAGATGGGTGACCACCCGGGTTCTTTGTGACGATCTATCTGCCTAAAAAAAACGCGTACCGACCGTAGCCGCCACACAAACCGAATGGGGTTGCCGAGTGTCAAAAAATGAAGTTCATTTTTTTATTTATTTTTGATCCTCTCGCATGACATAGTGAATTGCAAGTTAAAAATAATGGTTTGGAATATTGTCCAGTTAATAACCATGCAGTCTGAAGTCTTAAAAAAAATTATACTATAACCTCCTAGTTATTTACCCAAGGCCTTCAATTGGCTGCGACGAAAATAGTGCTTGCACAATTTTATCTTCTAGTTAGCAATATCAAAAAAAAAAATAAAACACTAGGTGTATTATGTTTCTTTAAATTAATTGTATTCGTTATAAATGTAGTAAAATATATAATAGTATAGTAATTTGAGATTAATTGATGTTTTCTCAAGTTAAATCTAAATTTACGTCTTCAATTACAAATAATATTAACATTGGTTCAAATATTTACTATTATAGGATAGGTAATAATATATACAAATATACAATACGAAAAAATTAGTCACATCTGCAGGACATCAACATAATACATTTAATCATAATATGGGCTTTGACTAATAATTGACAGGTTAAAAAATGAAATTTTTTTTAAGCTTTTATACTCAACTATCTAATTCGTTAATTGTTTATCATCTTAACTAATAAAATAATCTATTGTAACAAAATACCTATGTCCTATATATAGCTTTATATATATTATATATATATATATAGCTATTTCTAGTTTATTTAAAAAATAATGCACCAAGTTAAAACTATATTATAATATGAACGTAGACGAATTAATGAATATATATGTTTTTGTTTAATCACGCTGTATACAATTATTTTAATTTTTAAATAGGTACAAATCACAAAATAAATATTCCTGAATAGTAATCAATAGTCCAGCCAAACATGTAATTTCCTAAACCACTACAACTTCCGTGGTTTAATATGAAGGAATGTATTATACCGTACTTACAGATGCATTTTTACCAAAAATTTGGTCGTTATTACAAAAAAATGTAAAGTTTCACAATCACTGTAATATGTGTGCTCTATATTATTATTATAACTTTAAACGTTTAGAGTTAAATGTATTGGTTGTTAACTATTAACTTATACAGCTTGGCGTTATCAACGTTGACTTAACTCAATTAACTCAAGATAATTGTTTTCATTAACTTGCCCACCTTTGATCATAATTATAACGTATCATTTTGTAGACCTAACCACGGGAACTTGTCAAACTCAAATTAAATTGCGCACCTTGGGGAACGACTAAATTGCGAAATAAGAACTCTATGTTTCTTAACCGGAACCGTATGGTACCTATTATATTGTTTGGAATCTCCTTCAGCCGATATATCACTCGGTGTCAACATTTCAACATAAATCCATTTTCAAAGTTTAATATCGATTTAGATAATAATAGGCCAGCTCAAAAATAGTATTGAACATCATATTACATTTTAAATCATTCAATTGATCGTTTCTCTGTCTGGTTATCCATTCAATTGTTAAAATCGTTAAAATCGTTTAAAATATTATGAATCATATAAATAATAGTATAAACGATGCGAATAAAAATAGTCTTGAAATCTCATTTCCGATAATATTACGTGATATACTTACGATAACCCGGACGAGTATTGCATTGGAATCTAAGTAGTCGCAAAAAAACCGGAAGTACTTACCGATTTCTATCGGACTTTCAAATGGGAAACGACAAAAAAATAAATTTTCGGTTCAGTTTTTTAAATCAGTCCTGCTATAATACTCTCGTGGCTTTTAATACGGCGACTACACAGATAGCCAGGAATATTATTATTATAATTATTGCGCGAGAGACAAACTGAGGTGACGTCTCGACCTCGTCTTGGAACTGATTGATGAAGCACACAGACACAATCATCGCGCATCGAAAATCGATAACGTATTCTTGGCGGTGTTTAATTATTACCACGGTTACCTGGACGCTCGCGCGACGTACCTACGCGTCGTCAAACAATAATTATTAATTTCCGACCACGGAGCTTTATTACCGTGGTAATAATCGAGTGTTATTGTCGGTATACTGTCATCGTTGCCTTCGCCGACGGACGCGAATCGCAAAAATAAATAGTTGCTCACAGCTGCGCCGCCCGGTCGCTTTCCAGATACATTTGTCGGTAATTATTCTTGTATATTAACTGGTCTCGATCTCTGCAGTTTTACGAATGGCGATTGGTGGTCATCTCGTCGGTCTTGACTTCGAGCGTATAATATTATATTAAATCACTGTCGCCCTCCACGACGTCTAAGAGCGCACTCACAAATTATAATTATTCACTCACAGCGACACCTCCAAATACCGAACACTCTCGGTCGTCGCCATTTAAACGCTGTTCGAAGGTTTCCGAGAAAACGTTCTCTATTGGGAGCTGGTGTCCGTCAGGAGAGATTTCACTGTAATATTATAATGTTACGTTAAGTCAGTAAATTAAGTTATGTCGGAGTTGACGTTATTCGCTGGTCATTGACGTTATTTATACAAATATATGAGGGTTGTCTTGACTCATTATAGTGAATCATGTTGACGAAATGGAAAATTTTTATGATAATCAGATAGGTACTGCAAGATATTTATAAATTATTGTGATTATATACTGCAGTTATTTGTCTACGACCGAACGAGTCTGGTTCAAGTAAACCCACTACTTACATAATTATTATTGAAACAGATAAATAATGGACGACATAAAAAACTGTGATAATATTAATATGTTAGAGTTGACGGCCGCGGCGCATTGAATTAAAATAAAATTGGTTAGAGCTCCGATTTATTATTATACTGCATTATTAAATCGCTGGCCAATTTTGTCGGACCTAATTTTCGTCTGTACAACTTCTTAATTTAGGAACTCATTTCCGATATCACGACTTTCTGGTTGTGAATTTCTTTTCGAGTACAAATTTCTATAACGATTCATTATCACATATCAATTTTTTCCGAGGTAATTTTTGTTCAGTACTGAGCCATTTTTGCAAAGGAAAATGATTCACTTCAATACAACACGACATAACTTTCAAATAAATTGGTCTCGGAACGCGGATACGTTGGGGGAGGGGGGTAATTATCCATATTATGTATTTGGTCAATAACGCGTTGATGACCGTAGGTGAATGGGCGTCGTTATTTTCTTTTTAACGCTATTTACCGTAACATATTATGTACACACGAATAAACGCACATGTGTCAAGACATGTTAGAACGCATTAATATATTATAATATGATGTACCTACGTATGTCTACATTCCGCCTCCGATAGTATAATATTATGTTTATTTAGGCACGCGTAGGTATATATTATCCCGCACGTGATGTGTACACGCACGGTCGCTGGGGAAAGATGAGGGTGCGTTCTTTAATCATCGCTGGAGACGTCTATCCACGTGGGGCCCGGTCCCGGGTCGTGGAGGGGGGGAATGTGCGTGAGGGGCACGGCGCCAGTCGGAGGGGGTCGAACTCCCGTATTAAATCAATGGCGCCTATCCCGCGGAGAGGTTCCGACGTCCCATGAATAATGCATAATTCGAACGACGGCGGAATCGCGGACACCGGTCCGGATATGTCCGACGATGTGCCGGCCCGTGATCAGCGATCCAAAAACAATCGGACGACGGAATTATGTGCGATTGATATAAGGAGGAGACGACCTGATATCGCGGAGACCGTGGCAAAAAACGCACGAGACGAGCCGGCGAAACCGTCTTCGTCGTATTATTATAGACGTCACTCTGTGCGCGTACACGTCTCTCGGGCGATCGGTCGTTCTTAATGTACAACTACGCCTCAACGGTGGTCTCGTGTGTGCCGAGGGAAAGTAATTTTCTACTTGTCCGTTATCTGACATAGTCGCGCACGTGCTTAGCTCGCGTCGAACTAAAACTATATACTGTTCATTCGGCATCCACACTATGTAGAGAAGATATCTATCTATATATCTATCTTCTCTACATCGTGATCATCCTGAACCATATCGTATTGTTCTTGACGATATAGCTCCTAGTATTGTTACGTAGTGCGCACTGTGATATTGTTGTTATTGTATTTACTACAATAGCCGTTCCTGTGTCAGTGTGTTTTTTTTTTTTTTTGTCTCGCCCGTGCCGAAATCAATCTCCTACGTTTTAATCTTTTTCCGTCGGTTTAATATATATATACAACACAATATGACCACTACGATTTTTATAGTTAGATGATTTTTTTACTTCATAATAACAATTTTTGATATAGTCACGAACAACTGACGAGGATTCAACTATATAATGCTTAAAAGGCGACGTAAACTCAATACCGTTAATATGGGTACCCAATGGTATATTTTATGAGTTAACATCAAAAGTATGTCCGGCGAATATTACAAAATCGTAAAAGTAATCATTTTAATTGTGCGTTCATAGGTATAGTAGAAGCCGCTCATTAGAAACACTTTGGGAAAAATGTGAAATATGTCGATTAACCGATTGTTTCTAATAAGCAATTGAAAAAAAAAATTTAAATACGTGAAAAATATATGTATGTATGTATATTTAACTATGTATGTATATGGTATAATTTAAAAAAGTATGCACAAATGTATTTGATTTTAAGATTTTTTTATCTAAAAAATATATTTGTAAACATCTTCATGGGCCAAATTTCTGCTAAATACCTACAATCCCAGCAAAAACACCTCACCAAACTTTCGTCTAGCCCCTCCATTTTTTCAATTTTAGATCCGCGCCTGGCTGACGTCGGAAGAAATAGATGAAAGTAGTTTGGTTACAACCAAAGAAACATATTATATAAACATCTAAATATACATAGATAATGGATTTAAATATATTATTATAAGATAAATGATGGGTTTTAAATTGTACTGTATAATATACCGTACGATTTAAAAATTATAATACTAATACTATATTCGGGCCGTCATAAGAGCGTTTCTGGGCGGCGACCAAAGTTCGTCCGTTCTCGCGCATTCCCGTGTATTTAGGGCGGCAACTAGATGGTAGAGTGGGAGAAATACCGCGCAGCTCATTCAGTTGGATGCGCGAAGGAGTAGCGCTCTTAGAGGGGCCCGACTATAATACTTATCGTTATAGTATATTAATAGCGTTTTATTTCTCGGAAAACTCGCTGCAATTTATTTATAAATAAAATGGATGATAAATTCTAGAATAAGTAATTTTCGATGTCTGTCATGAAATTAATTCGTAGAAATAATATTATTTTAAATGTCTTGAAACGGATCCATTAGTGTTTTTGAATAATACTATAATACATTACACTATTACAGTAAAAATAGAAATAATGAGAAGAATGCGTGATGGTATGTTTAAGACATTTTGATTACGAAGAAATTAAGATGGTCGAGCAATGCATTTTTGTGTTCTTAAAATTTAAATAATTCATTTCATAGCTAAAATTGAAAAATACATCATCACCTGTTTGTCTATGAAGCTGAAAAATGCACAGTCTCTGTGCTAAGAATTTGTATCGATGTGTGTGAAAAACATGACCGTTCCCCTTATAATGATTTACCAAGCACCCTTTTTCCTCTTCAAAAATGTTGAAAATATTCATAATATCGAATTTTTAAATATACTATTAACGCCGTATATTATAGAATTCTTGAGATTTTTGTACTATTTTTAAGAAAATATGTCTGTTTTTCAAATTACAACCCTCATTTTATAGGTACAGTAAATTAGTAAGTGGATTTTTTTTCTGATAATTTTATTGAAGTATGAAAATCATAATTTGAAGGAGTAGTATTTAGAGTTATTTATCTTTGTATACTAAGATAATAATAGATCCATGATTAAGGGTTTGGAACATATGGAGATTACGGTTATTTTTATGTCTTAGTAATTTTAAATTTATATTTGTTTCTTACGGCTTTCAGCTGTGGGGCAATGCGAAAAAGACAAACATCTTGAAAATCCAAACCTTTCAAAATATTGCGCTTAGAAAACTAACGAATGCTCCACCCTACGTGTTTAATCATACACTGCACACCAACTTAAAACTTAACACAATAAACGATGAAGCTAAAATCTTTTATAAAAGATTCTATAATCGTCTTAACGATTGGCCACTCCCACAACAACTCCAATAACTTACAATAACTTGGCCACTCCCACAATACCTGGAAATCCTCCAAGACGTCTGAAGCGTAAGTGGTGTCGAGATATCTTAAAGTAACCTAATTTAAATTAAAAATTCAATTAAAATTTAAAAAAAAAAATTTTTTTTAATAAATAATTATCAAGCCAGCAGAAAGTGCTATCAATGGGTGGCTTCTTTCAACATAATCTCATGACATGTTAACCTTTATCACATTTTCTTATTGTGTCTAGTATGGTACAGATTGTTAATTTTTTATGAAAATTAAAAAGAAAATATATTTGTTTATGGATATGTGTAATTTATAAAGAATGTACAGTAAATACTCGATCCGATGTTACATATTTTTTAATATGCACATTTTATCAACTGAAAACCTACTAGTTTGAATTTTAAATTAGGTATTTAAATTCAATTTTTTAAAAAATCATGCACTAAATAATTTAAATTAAAAAAACGGTTCTAATTTGAAAAGCAGAAGTTTTTTTAACGACTGAAAGGAAACTTAAGTAGTGAAACAAAACTCAAGAATTTGCGCGTATTGTTTAAAAATTTCAAAAATTATTTTTTGTTAAAATCATTGTTCAAAAAAATAATGGGACAAAGCATACTAGGTGAATCACTCTGTATACACAAACGATGTCTTAACACAACAACAACAACAACAATAATAATAATAATAAAAATATAATACAGTATGACATGAATAATAATATTGTAATATATTATTATGTCATAAGTTACGCAAAATAAGTTTTCGTCGTGTACGGATGATGTTCATAATATATTATATTTCATTTTATTTGTATAATAATATATTATGCAAAACACGATTATTCGGATATATCAAAAAGTAACCGCTTAAAACAAAATCGTTCGTCTCCACCATGACGTTATGGTAATATTTTTTTCCTCGGATTATCTGCGTAGGTACCTACTCATACTCAGCGAACACGACCGATTTCCAGATCGAGTTTAACGATTGTACGTACGTCTCAAATAAAGTATACCTACCCCACAACGGAACAGTCGGACGGAAACTATAAGTATATAACACCTATACATGTCAGGAACTCTGGCGCGGTAATGTGCATAGTGTTAAACAATGTTTTCGTCAGCGTTTCGTATTCATAAACCAATTTGGACGGACGGGGAGAAGAAAAACGAACGGTGGAAAAGCGACGGGGAAAAAAAGTGCGACGTGCAATCGATCTTCTTTGCGGCGCCGTTACCGTCAGACGCGACGTCGCAAAGCCATAAGAAAATGCCAAGGGACGTCGCGCGACGCAATTTTTTGGCGGATACGTGCGCCGCCGGTACATTTCCACTGCACACACCCACCCCACCAACAGCCATCGTTTCGGTGCAAAAACGACTCGTTCGGACGTCGTCTGTGAGTCAGTACCCAACGCGTATACATAGGTATATTATGCAAATAATATTATAACGGCGAACGGGCGAATTCGTAGCCGTCGTTGTCCGTTTTTCTTTTTCGGATGGCGAAAAAAACCGCCCACGGGTCGTGCACACGTGTGCGAACGCCCGCGAATACTGTAGTGCCGCTGCTTTTCACGTCGACAGTTCAGCTGTCCCACCAGTGAACTCGAAACATCGGGTAATAGCGTACGATCTGTAGCGTCGGATTTAGCGGTGGTGCTTTGTGGGAGGGGGGGGGGTGGCATGCAATTCGCACCGAGGCTGAGGGAGGCTACGGTATAATATGAAAGGCGTAAAACGGACGACGCATATGCAAGAGAGCTCACAATTTTCAACGGGTATTCATGAAATTTTTGTATGTAAAATTGTCGTAAAACAATAGTATAGGATTTGGTACAGCGAAAAAAACTGCTCGTAGGCGGAGTAGGTATATCCCGATATAGCCGACTCAAGAAAAACTATAGTTTATTTTTTTATGTATTTATTGTCGCCATTGGTTACGGAAATTACAATAGTAATTGTGATTAGATAATATAATGTTAAAAATCTGTTCAGGTAACATTCGACTGACTTTATGAAGGGATAAGTCCAACGATAAACGCCGTGCAAGATCGGCCATAGTAATCTAATAAAATAATATGTTCAATAATGATATCATCGTAACGATGATTGCTCGCGTTTATCGATCGGGTTCGAAATGGAACGTAAATGCTCCTGCGATAAGGTCGTTCCCGTATCGTCGAGAATAATTTTGTGTTTGGCACAAATGTCGTTATTGTGCTGGAATAGCGTTTACCATAAATCATTCTATGAAAATGAGATCCTAATAGCTTCCAATAGAACATATTTGCACATAAAATGCAAAAACCATCGTTAACACGAAGTGTCTGCGTAATGTGGCTAAAATATAACAATACTGTCCAATAAACCATATTCTAATTTCGGCTTCATATTAAGCTTAACTCGATTTGCATTTTGATGAAGTTGCGTATAATGTTGTAGAACAATAATTGTTGTGTACGATATTCAAAAATCATTGTATTGTGAAATGAAGCATCTGACCGGTGAAACGAATTGCTTAGTTTAATCATAAATTCAGACACTATATTAAAATATATTGTGGCAAAAAATGGAGATACAAAATGCAGGAACATGCCGTTTAGTTGCAGACACTATTATGCTCTTCCCTCATCTCGAGACAGGAAAGTGTTGGGTTTTGTACGACTTAATGATGTGAACTCTATGTATATACATTTCTCATAAAATTAGAAACATCGATGTGACAATAATATTACATGCCCATATAGATTTTATATGCGCTCAGTAAAACCAAAATGGCATAGGTAATTGAAAATTTATCAAATTATCACTAAGCCCGACACGAATAAACCATTTATTTTATAATACAAAAATAAACTATACTATACCTATGATCGTTAAAACAATATAGGAGACACCATAATAAGCATAATAATATTGTTGTGATGAGGATAAAAAAAAAATAATGTTTGATAAATTTATTTATTTTATTGAATTATATGAAGCAATGTTCGTATTGTCAAATAATGTTTATTCTTTTATAACTTTTATATTTTATTTATATTTGTTTATTTGTTCGTTCGATTATAGCAGAGTAATGCAGTTTAATAAACAAAAAATGATTACATTTTTTTCACAAAATAATCAGAAATATAAACTATGGTTGGAAGAGCCTATGCCATATTGCTTATATAATATAGTAGTTATTGTTTAAATGTAGGTACCAAAATAAAATGTCTTTACAAAATAATATAACTTTGTACTATTTAATCCCAGAAATAATATCATAGTATTATTATAGTATACTATAATATCATATTTGATTAATATTGTTTTTACATGATATATTTTTGAGTCCTACTGCTACGTTATACGAGTGCCATTAGTCTATTCTAATAATGTTTATTTTATTATTTTACAACAATATTAATGTATTATATTATGAAAACAAATTGATTAACTGTAGGGAATATATTTATTATGTTTTATAATAATACAAAATAAAATTATAAAGACGTTGGTATTGTAGTCGGGAAAGAGCAATAAATTATAAAACACAAACGACGAATCAATACTATAACGATTTCTGGTCTCGCAAATATTATTTCGATGTTTTATTCTCTCGACGTGCAAGTTGTAACCAAAGTTGTCGCCAGTCACATACTCATGAAACTATACTGTGTTATGTCACATCATATGTAATGTGTTCAAAAGCAGAGGGAATTTTCGTATGAGTGGTTGGTCTTTTCCTCATCATCGAAGGTCAGTATTCAGCAGCGAACAAATTGCTTTTCACCGCTTATTGTATACATTTATTTTTTTCAATAGTTTCAACGATGGATACAGTTATTACAAGATTATGTTTTAGAATAAATATTTAATTACGTAGGTATTATGAAAAAAAATAAGTAAATGATTCAACTTTTATTTGTTTTTATTGAGGATAAAAATATTGAATTGGTTATTTACCTTAGACTATACAAGGGGTTGGTAAGTTTACTGAAGGAAATACAAAGTATACTTTTTAGTTTTTTTTTGTCTTATCAAGTTCTATTTATTCTATAAATTTATTGTTAGGACTGAATATTATGTTTATTAAAATGCTTTATATCTTATGCAAAATATTTTCGTAAAAGTTGTATCAATATAAATATAATATTATGTTCATATAGTTGATATTATTTACTTATAGTGAGTACCTATAATTAGTTATCTGACCATACATTGAGTGTGACGCTAAAGTAATAAAAAAAACCACGATAACAGTGGTAAGTTCAGTTAATACAATTAAATTGCCTTCATTAAAGTTGACAAAAAAAAATGTTTTCGCGAACTCGACGGGTATAATATATTATAATATAATAATCTAATATTATCGACTTAGTAAAATAGATAACGATATAGAATGTATGGTATGGTCTATAGATTCGGGACAAACGACACCGAGCAGAGTCCGTTTCGTAGATACCTACTCAAAATATCAATAAAGCGTTGTTCGCGCCATCGCTGAGGTCACAATAGCGATGTATACTCGTCTATAATATACGATATACGACCTAACCTGCGGTAATGATATACGCTCATGGGGGACCTCTAACAACTCATTGATCATGTTTCACGTCAAAACGATCACACACACACACACACACACGCACCCCAACCAGCCTACAACAATCTGTAGGAGTTGAAAAACGAAGCAAAGAACACTCACCTAGTCTCAAGATGTATGTGTGAAAAATGTGATGCCTATTGGTTCGATGGATTTCAAGTCTATAATAAGCCCTACGTAAACGTATTTTAATTTTTGTATACATTATAATAGTTAATTAATAATAATTCCACATTGTATAACAACAACAAAAACGATTTAGAGGGAGGGGGTCGGTAAGTACAGCCCTAAGTGCTTAACTTGTCTATGGGAATCTTAGATCGGAACATAATATAGGCACTATAGAAATAAGTATAACCATCTGTTTTTTATTTTGACCTATGATATAACCGACTGTGTTATGTAACGTCGTGAAATTGTTTCAAAGTTACCACTTTTTGAAAGTTGTGTCGTCAATAATATTTTATATAATATAGACTCGATATGAAACAACGAAGCGCCAGAATTTTCAAATTTATTGAGAAAATTGACAATTAGGTTGTAAATACATCGTGTATTTATGTACTCCGATATAATACATTTTAGGGTAATAATCAAACGATTACACTAATGTAATAATTATCTGAAGCATTCTGTAAATGATACAAAAATCTGAAAGTCCTCCAAAACGCACACGGTTTTGTAAACATTTTTTTTTCGGCGACTGAACATTTTGTTTTGCGAAAGAAAATATAATCGTTGAGTGTCAAGAAATAAAGTATGGAATGCCATTTAAATTATATCCATGCTTTTATATTATCCAAGGTTTAGAAAGTGTTGAATTCTAATCGTTTTGTTTTGGTACAGAGATTTCGGTTAATTCCGTTTCGTTTCAAGTATAACACCGTATTAAGTCGGAAATTCAATTTAAGTTTTTAAAATGACTTTTTCTGAACTGTATATAATAATAATATGTAGGTACCTAAGTTTCTGCACCGCCGCCATCATAGTCGGGTAAAGTGCCAAATATATACAACACGTGTAACAACTCCGGGGATAAGCAGTAATTTGTTGAAAAAGAAAAAAAATATGTATGTAAGGGACAAAAATTTCGTAAACGTGACCTGAAAACCGAATTTTCGTGAAAAATATATATTGAAAGATAATTTTAACACGATTGCTACGAACCCGAAAAAATGATGACATATCATAAAACGTACTATATTGAAAACGTAGACGTTAACGCGCAGAGCGGATTACATGAAAGGTATATTCAATGAGACTTCATAGGTGAAAGTCGAGTCAAATTATAAGGGCGAACGAGGGAGGTTTACATTTTTTTCACCTACATATAATCGCACATAATATTGTTCATGGTATCGACGTTTCGTTTATCATAGGTACATATTATTTTTAGCTGTTACGTATTGTGCGATAAACATTAACATTCACATTCTAAGTGCATAATAAGTTACGGCGTTGATGGACTGAAAACTGAAATATCAAACACAATATTTCTATAACACGAACCGTTCAAACTGCTCTTTAACTCTTTAATTTTTATTGGATTATATCTCAGTCAAACGAAATTAAATGTATTTATTTCCGAAATGAAGTGATCGTTATATTCTTAAAAATGTTAGAGCGGAGTTTTCGAACAGTTTTTAGGGACTAAGTCTGCTCTCCCCCCACCCGATCATAGATCGCCATCCGTGCAAAACATTCGGTGGTTTGGTTAATGATTAGGATGGTTCCACCGGGAATCCTAAGTGTAAAGCCGAGTAACACCAGCAACCGTGCAGGGAACGTGGGTAAAAAAAACCCATATTTTGCAAATCATTTTTATTCTAGTATTATAATTCTAGATAACATGCACGGAAAGGATACGGAATATAAGTTTCGGGAGACTGCAGGGGGAGCAGCTACTAACATAATACCTACCTATTTATTTATTTATTTTAATTACTTATTGGCACTAGCCCGTTTTCAACTAGGTACTCCTCATTGATAAATATATTTATTATATCATTGCTAATGTGTCCCATTAAATCGAGTCACAAGTAAGGATTAAGCTGTGCTCGCAACAATCTAAATCAAACAAAACGTGCAGACGATTTTTTTAAAACGGTTTTATTTTTTCTCGACCATTATACTGCTAGTTAATAACATTTATTTCGTCGCAAAGTCTTCTGATCTAGGACATTGACCAGCCGAGTAATATTGTATCTGAAAGAGAGAGATATTTGAATGAACCAAAACATATTATATATATCATATAATATTATTTTACCGTCCCGTCGTACTGTTATATCGTTAGGTGAAATGAGAATCGAAGTGATATTTGATATTTCTAAGACGACGACTGGGATACACTGTGGTTTTGTATATTTTTATTTGCATAATCAGTAGGTGCCCTCGTGCGACCGTTGTCTATAATAGTGTCCGTTTTATGAATAGGAGGTACATGTGTGGATAATATTATTACTTAATATAATATTATAACGATACGATATTATGTACTTCGGAGCTCATTTTTACTGGCGAATTACACATCGATCGGGCTTTATTACAAACACTGAAACGTTTGTAGGTACTTTTGAATATATAAAAGAGACGAGGACGTGCACGTTTCTGTATACGAATAATAACAACGAAACGAGTAGGTGGCAAAAAATGTAGACTCCACGACCTACGTGCAGAGAACTTTAATCGTCACACTTATATTATAATAAATTATTGTTATGATGTTTAATTCGTTACATTGTGTGTATACGCTTGTAAACCGACATTTAACATAAACGTCGATATTGTGTGCAAGTTGGCATCGGATACCGTACGTTGGACGAGTGCCAAAATATTACTACGATTTACTACAAACTGTAAGACAATGTGCCCACTTTTATTTTTATTTTTTTGCAAATGACGAAACGATTCTTGCGTTTAGAATTTAATAATAAATTCCATTTATATGGGGTGAAAATAAATTACGGCCGGCTAAGATATCAGAGTTTAAGTTGTCATATTTTATATGTAATAATAATAATAATATGCAGCGCGTAAGTGTATATGTACCTACTAAAAAATACGAAAAATAATCCATTCGCTTTTAGGGGCCACGCCGGTCCGACGGAGGTTTGAAAGCTTTTTATCTGCACGTTATTAATTTTTCAATTTTTTTTTCTTTGCTGTATTATACAGGTACACATTTATTATTGTAAAATATTGATTCAATTTAATAATAACTACTCTCAAGGTCTGGAAAATATAGAAAGCTGGATGCAAGAAAAACATAATAAGCTCGTTTATTGTTTGTCAATATTTAAAGACTAGGTATATAATTTATTCCGTATAACAGCATTCGCAGCGTTAGCAAAATACATCAACAACGGCAATATTGTCAAATACGTTTTTACTTTAATTTTGTATACCTAGGAATATTATTATGATAATAATAATATTCAGGAAATATAATTTATCCGGTGCTAAACCAATATTGCGCATATTTTAAGCTAAAGCGTCTCGAAAAATATACTTAGTTCAAACAATAAAAAAATAAATAAAAATTGTAAATTCATTATTAATAACGCTGGGAAAAAATAATTATTTATTCAACATTCTATCGTTGGGCATTACACAACACAGCGATTTCTACAAATATTTATTCAAATGCTATTTCCTCGGCCGTATTAGTAATATTATGACTTGTGATACGAATAAGTGACTTATACTTAGTTAACTTCCATAATAATACACTGTAATGCATTAATGATGTGCTCTGATAATTTCTAAACGTTCATTAGAGTAATAGGTATAATGGTTTTGAAACTATTCAATAGCCTTGAATATAACTTGATAATATGCTGGATGTTTAAATACCCTAGCAGGGAGTTAATCCAAGACGATTATTAGTGACGATTGCTACAAATTCAATTGCGAGATTTTGAGATAATATTATATTTCGTCGTATCCAGAAACCAGACCGAAAGAAATAAAAACTTGGGTCTTAAGGAACAATAAATTTGAAAAAAAATGACATTTGAAAAAACTTTTACGATAAAATGAAACGCTTCGTACCGAAATACGTATATAATACTTATCTCGCTTTTCGATTTTTGATCACTATCCATATGTTACAAATAGCAATTTCACAAAGTGTTGGTATTATATTCTATTCGTTTTAAGTTTCGATATCGATGTCAAATGGGCTACGCGACGGAATTAAGGCCTCTCGTGCTCTGAAGAATGTCCAATTACACTAATTATTTACGACACCTACACTGCAGCTTAAATATTTACCCTTGTAAATAACATAAGCTAATTACTTAATTGCAAATTCAGCCGATCGTTTGGCTTTTCAAAACATTTTAAACCCGTATAGAAGAGAAAATATGTTTGATGCCATTGAATAAAATAAGTTATAGCAAGTTAATTAATAAGTATTACAGCTACTTTTATACTATTTTTAATAGTATAGGTAATATTTAATTATTACATATAAGAAGAACTCAAATGAGAGCGATATTAAAATATAAAAACGTATTTATCGTTGTAATTATGGACGTATTCATAACACTTAAAAAAAAATTATAATATAAGCCTTTCAAGGCTCGAAAAGCTAAACGTTCGTAAAATATATATTAATTCATCGAATCATTAACAATTAGATATTGTAAAAAAATACAAACCGACTTGCATGACCTTAAATTGCTCAAAATATTACGAGAATTCCAATGGAAATTAATTTATGATCATAGCGAAATCGTATTTATTTTATACTATACGTTAAGATATTTTAGTATATGTGTTAATATGGTCTGAACTCGAAGTCACACGGCGAGACTGCGATTAAAAAAACGACACAAATATTTTATAGTCTCATCGAAGGTTCTCAAAAATAAACTCCCCTCCCAAACCATTTCCGAGATGCCCTCGAGAGAGAGAGAGAGAGACAAAAACAACCATTGAATTCGGCGGAGCTTGATAGTGCGTACAATACCACGGTTATATTTTCAGTAGAAATATATCGATATCGGGTCGCTACCGCATTCGGGCGGGATTCCGGTCAAGGCGGTCGCAGGAAGCTACGAGACCGTCGACCCGCAAAGGGTTTTCCGAGGTGAATATAATGTAGTATTGCGGCATTTAGCACCGCTTTTTGACCTCTTCGAAGAATTCGGGGCGACGGAATGTACAGCGACCGTGCGGTTTTGATTGCTTCGCGAAAAAGGCGTCACACTAATTTTATTAGGTATGTTCAACAGCGAAATAGTCGCCGACCTATTGAAAAGCTGAGGCGTAAACGAACATAATATTGATTCTTCGAGGGGACCGCAACATCGAGAAAAAATAAAAAACAATTCTAAACTTTTTCGACGCCAAATCATTATTATTACACTATATCATACTGGTCCATCTGAGACGCCTCCGACGACGTGGTCTGTACTGCAGAAGTTCGCTCATCACAAGGGGGTAGAGGGGAGGTTGCGGGTTAGTACCTCCACCCCTGACAAATTATCATCATATCAATTGATATTGTTTGTTTTCCTATATTTATGTAAATCGTAACAATAATATCATGGTGCCAATTTGTTTATTATAGGCCCCCACGTCCCTCACTTCGGAAAATGTTTTTTCGAGTCACTGCCATAACGTTGTGTACACATTATACGCGTTATTATATCGTTCGTACGGTGGTAAAAATAAAATCGTTTTAACGGCTTTACTCTTCCGAATTCGATGGTTGTATTAAATTTTACGATACGATTTTTCTCTGGGTTTTGTTTATATATATATATATGTATATTAAGACGTTTGTTTCGATATTATACGGAACAGTCACGAAAAATGTCCGATTTCTTTCCATCGTCGCCGCCCCATATATTATATTATACGCGTAATAATATTATAATAATATAATAATAATAGGAAAACCAGTGTGGCCATATGGCACGTATTATACACATATGGTTTTTCCGTCACGGTACGTATAATAATAATTAATATAAATACAAATAATAAACAATTACGATGTGCACAACAGGCGCATATAACACGCTGCACTCATAATATACCTATACCGTAATAGTTGCAGCAGCAGCAGAAGTCTAGGACAAATTATTTATGATGCTTTCAGAGCGTTGTGTTGTTTTACATTAACATTATTAATGTATTTAGTCGTTTACGGCTTGTAACGTGTGTACCGTCGCCGCATTATAGCGATGAGCTCGTTTCGTAAAGGTATAATAGTAATAGTAATAATAATAACAATAATAATAATACTATATACCCAAGTTCTTATTTTGTGTTTGGTAGGTAGGGTAGGTACCTAGGTGTACTGTTCACCGCGTCGCCGTACATGGTTATTTATTTAAGTGCTGAGTTAAATATTTTTAAGTTAAAGATAAAACACCGAAAATAAACCTGTGGTGACGATTATTAATCGGAGCCGGAAGTTGTCCGTGGATCTTGTCCGATAAAGGACTGACGACGTATTTCGGTCACCGGAAGACCGTAGAGGTCATTCTGTTATAATTCATATATCCTAAATTTTAATGCGCACTAAAATGAAAAAAAATAATATTCACTATGGTCGCTTTCACGAAAAGTGGTGGGTGACTGCAGCGCTCCCGGTGGTTAAAATGTATAAGGGGTTATTAAAAACAATTGAAATACTTCGCGGGCTTTTTAGGAATATTGAATAGATAAGATTTTTTTTGTTATCATCATATTTGTTGTAGAATTGAAATAAAATAAAACTTACATCATGACGTAAGACGTGGTTTTGAATATATTATATGGATAAATCTGCTCCGTATTAATACCTTGCGAAATAATGAGAATCGCTGTTTATGTGCAAATCGACCACTGGAAGCGCTGCAAACATCGCCGTCAATTTCCCGCCACATTATAAAAAAATGAGCAATTATCTCGTAGAGAAAAAATTGCTCGTATTATATATCCCACACACACACACACACACACACACACACAAATTTGGGTCAATAATATTGGACAACGATGATGGTGATGATGATGAAGAAAATAACAATACGCACAAATATTATTATAATTCATCCGGTATGCGTTAAATCACCGCGCTCACCCGGTCTTAAATAGACCGAGTGAATTAATTTTCCGTCTCGCACAATCGCCTTCGGACCCACAGCCGCATAATAACGATAATATTATATACACACAAACCGTTTCGACGTTGAGACACAATGGTTTTGTGAGTGGGACCAGTGTATAATATCATTATTACTATTATATGTTATTATATCGTACCTACGTCTAAGTGTTCTCCTCCGCCACGGCCGCCGCCCACCCGTCGTGCCCGCGAAATATTTACCGTACATGTCATGTTATAATAATAATAATAATAATAATAATAATAATACTATACTCGCAAGTACGACGTTATCATATTATGTACCACGGCCCCAACCACGGTTGTCGTCGTATTATTATTATAATTATTATAACGCGCCCGCTATGAAATCGTTTCTGCTCCATTTATATCACGGCGGGCGTCCGAGGTCCGGTCGGCCGGATAACGCGACCAGCGAGGTGGTTGATGTGGGTGTGAAGTAACGATTACCTATGTTATTGTAATGGTCGTCGTCATATATCACACGAATGTGGTTATAAAAACATACATATGGTTGGTTTAACGGTAACTATATAGATGGATCAAGATATTATTTAACACTCATTACATTGGTGAGTCGGCGAAAATATACCTATACAGTTGTGATATGCCCCATTTATTAGTGACTTGATTTGAGCACTACAACAATAAGTGATAAAAATTCCTACACCCGAGAATGTATAATAATATCATTAACTCATAGAAAAATCGTTCCTTTGAGTTCTCACTTGTGTGTATACCCAGAAATGAAAATGTAGACCTAAAATTAAAATAATTCTTCTCATCGTAGTCTTCCACAAAAATAAACTCGACTACAACATCGGGAACACTTGACATCGTTATAATCGAGACAACAAAATTGTGGTAGATAAATTTAAATGTCTCACCGAAATTGGAGATGTTACACTATCGACATGAAAAAATGGGGAAAGAATTTTGATATTAAAATATGAGAGGAAGACACTAGGGTGAAAAGTGGACACTCTCATCTAACCACACCAAATTATTACCGAATAACCAACATCGACCATGTGTGACACGAATGCAAAGAAATCCTTCCGGCCAAATGCATAGTGATCAATTGCCCTTAACACAAAAAATAGAATTACGTAAATATACTTGAAGTTTCATATATTTGAGGCGACAAGCAATGAAAATAAATTCACAGTGAATAAAATACCGAAGCAATCTACACGTTACCTAATTTACAAAATAAATTAAGCCAACAACTTTAAAAACCAGTAAAAATATACATACTTACCTATAATATTAATTAAGATTTCATAACTTGTCATTAATTATTAATTAGGTTAATGAGTAATGTCCATCGATGTTGAAGTATTGAAAAAATACTAAAAATAATAATAATAATAATAATATCACAGTCTTTCGGGTGTGATTTTGTGAAGGCGTTTGATTCTTTCGGGCGAGTTTTAAATTTTATAATAATATGTTGTCACACTGGAAAGCGAAGGAAATGCGTAGGTACCTAATGGCTAGCAAAGGTGTAATGTAATCGGCTGTTTCATCAATTAAAATATACGCATCGGTGGTCGAAAAACTTTAATGTAGGGCCGTTCCCTCGTCGCCGCCTGTCAATAACACACGTGATTTTGGGGTTATTAGCGCTTGCGGTGGTGGTCACACGAATCCCATTTTTTACCGATCGTCACGTTAAAAACAATACGTCACAGGTAAAAAATAAAACCGTTTTAATTTTAACAGTGTTCTGTTCGTAAGGTTTTTAGATTGAGTTCGAAATCATACAGGCATGAATATTTGGAATGCGCAGTGGGTTTGTCTTTGATTGAATTTTGATTCAGTTTTATAATTCTAAATAATAATTATCATTAATTCATTATATTTTTCTATCTCTCAATGTCGGGAATTCTAAAAATAAAATTGAAGAGTCTAGAACCGGCCATCTGTACTTTTTTTGAAAATTCACGTTTTTCCATTTTATGATAAATTATAATATTTTTGTCGTCAACATTTTACTAATTTGCACGGGACTGCTAAACTAAACGGTAATAACCGAATAAAGGAATTTTTGAGGCTTTCGAAATGCATAAAAGTAAAAAAACCAAGACCAGCCTATTGGTCTAAATATAATATCATGTATTAATTGGCACCTACTTATTTCGAAGACTCTCCGAATGACCCGGGAAATAATAACATCTCTGTGTGCCATGCACGCCCGTCGTGATCCGCGTCGACCCGCGTGGGATTCGATTTTAGGGACGTTCGCCCAATAAATTGTTTTATTCGACGTGCTCATGGACGGACTCACATCACGGCGCTACGCCGCCTGGCCGAGTAAAGGTTTTTGGAAAAACAAACACAAAAAAAAAAACGGAAACGTAACAATACCTATCATCATTGGCGTGGACGAGGAGACCCGCAGCGGAATTTCCTATAGACTGCAGTCTTGGACGTGCGCGGTGGCGCTACGACGCTTTTCCCTTTCGTTTATTAAAAACGAGTATAACAATAATATGATAGTAATAAGAATAATACCATGTCTAAACCCGCGAAACGGTTTTTCGATTTTCACCGTACCGAATGGTAACCGTCGAATTACGATAATCTCGTCGTACCCACGACTATATTATTATTATTATTATAATTCAATAGTATTATACAATCGTGCCGTCGTTTAGACTGACCGTCAGATGCGCCGAGTCAAATCGGATCTATTTCTGCGTTGGAATGAATCGATTCGTTCGGCGTACGGACAACGAATCCTCCTAAATTTTCAAATTTTCGTCGTAAAAAAACTTATTTTATGACATCCCTAATTCGCGTGTTATTATCGCGTAATACCTGCGATCGGCGAGACCACTACTGAAATATAAAAATATTGTGTTTAGCTGTACATTTTTAATAGAATGTTTGCGATAGTTATGATATCGAAAATTTAGTACTTACATGGGTATTGCCTACCATGGGTGTTATAAGTCTATATATATTATAGCATAAATTATATGAAACGCTTGCGAAGCATGAACAAGTACTTTTACGTGGTAAATGTAATAATGACAAAAAAATATTTTCTAAAATGTCCTTTGGAATCTCAACTTCAAGAAAAATGGCCTATAATGTATAAAATTCACATAAAACGACCTAGAGGTACTATGGTAAAAAAAATGTCGTTAAAATAAAACTAAATGCATTTACTGCTAAAAATAATTAAAAATGCAAAAATATGCAAAATTAAATTAAATACAACTGTTTCTATGTCATACCAAACAATTTAAAAAATTGGTCTGAAATGTACACGAATAAATAAAAAAATTATGTCTAAGTCATAAACGTCCTAACCTTAATTATATATCAAATTAAATATTCTTAAAATTATGAATAATAGTTGAAACTGCACTTAAATAAAAAAAATTACAAAATAGCCAAAATAGCCAAAATAGCATTATAGTATTGAAGAGCCTCTTATAAAGAGATGCAATTGCAATAAACTAATTACCTTTCTCGGTATATCGTAGGAAGTGATAGATTTAACAATTTTCGTTGATTTGTATTATAATATAGGTTTTTAGTTTTTTTTTTTTTTTTTTTAACAATATAGAACATTAATGAATATAACAAATAAGTTCCACTTAAGTTATAGGTACGTACAATAAACACGTATTTCAGCTGTTCCAGAATTAACATTATATTAAAGAATAGAACTTAACAATGCATAATATTGTATTTGGCTTACCAGTTTTGGACCTTTGGATCGAATGATATTATATGCAATAATATCTGAAAGAGTCGAACATTTTTTTCATGCAGTTTTAAGGACACGCTTCCGTTTTGCTGATGGTAAATCCACACACAGATCTCGAGCGTGTAATTTAGCTTTCTGTTGTCCCATCATTATAAATGTTTTGCATTTCATCGGATTTCAATTCGTCGGTAGTACCTGTACCAGACGAGGAGCTCAAGTCAAAATTACTGCTATTGCTATCAAAGAAATCTGCCATTGTTGTTTAAATATTTTGTGAATATGTTTTCAAATAAACAACCGTTAAATAAAAAATTATCGATAGTTGTCGATGTTACCATATATAGTGGTTACGAATCCAATCATTTTGTTGATAATAAAAATGTAAATATTATCCGATTTCTCCAAGGTAACAATACAATAAAATTATTGTGGAAAAACATAATAATGCATAATTGTCCTCATAAAAATATATATACGCATTTCAGTCGTCAAATCTAAACTTCTAGTTTTATAGTTCTATTAAATAATAACAATGATATTTTTTTCCACCGAAATACTTTGAATAAATTAGCCATTTCTGTCTATTTGTTGCAAAAATATTTGTTTTTAAGTTCTTCAATTAAATTGTGTTTATGATGATTGATGAGTATATTATGCAATTTATATAAAATATTTTTTAATAGTATTAATAATATTATTTTTGTTGAATCTAATAATATTATTGAATACGCATAATAATCATTTAAACAAAAAAAATGTACACTAAGACGGAGGTTATTATACTGGTCTACTTTATTATATTTTTGTTTTGTATACAACCGTGATATTTTTATGTTATAAATAAAAATGATGAGGCTTTGATTTGTTTATGAACATTTTTAAAAATATTTTATTAAAAAACGTTGCTCTGACAGACTGTTGACATACGTGTAGCAATATTGCATACACAAAGCCCCGTGTTACATCATTTGCTTTCATATTTTAAAACGTCCGATTATACCCATCTTAATAATATTATTATTGTTTTTTATTATATTTATCCTTCTGAATAAATTGTTATTTTTACGCATCATGAAATATGATAATTAAGTAACTGAGACGTATACGTAAACGATGTGAAAATGTATCGCAGACACGTTGGATAAATAAAAACAAAATAAAAATAATATAATAACAATATTACACACGTAATATTATAGGGCTATGTTGAACATTAACAATAATTATAATAATAAAATAAATAAATTATCTTTGCAATACAAGTTGGCATACTTGTGGAAAAATCGTATTATGTACATGAAACATAAACTCGTTTGTTTGCTGTTTAAACTGACCGTGAAACTTTGATCGGAAAATAAATAAATAATAATTATTTTTAATCAACAAAAATTGCCTGTACCTAATTCCTATTATACACTGTATTGTGGGTACAAAAAAAAAACATTTATATTATTATTTTGTTTTGAAATTACTATTTATATTGTCACTTATACTTTTTATCCGGTATATTCTATCATTATAATATAATAGAAGAAAATTATTATGTGAAAATGTCTATTATTATAAGGTTATAAAAAAAAAAAAATGATTTTTTTTTTTTGGTTCAAATTTCACACGCGGTTCATCTCATTAATAATCTCTAACGCGGTAGGCGAAACACGAACGGTGCTCAGACGATGAATCGCCAAACATTGATCACCGCAGAGTAAACTTCTAGCCATCCACACGGTGTATGTTTCTTATAACACGGTATATTGCTGTACTCGAGAAACCCTTTAAACACGTGGTATCCTGTTTTTGTGTAAATGAACCTTAATGTCGGGGCATATGTTATATTATATATTATATATATATGGTTTCCATCTAGAGTGTTGTCCGGATGTGCACGCATATAGTAGTTGATGTACCCGTTTTATGGCGTTTAAGATCAATAATTAGATGTACACGTTGTGCATTAGTTTTATGTCTTAATCAAGAATTTGTCATAAAATTGCACATTAAATTATTATTCTTGAAAAGAAATTAAAACGGTTTATTTTAAAGGTTTACACGTAGTATTGTTTTCCGAATTGTATTATTTTCATCGTATAGTCTATATCGTTATGATAATACAGCTATTATGACACTGTCAATTTTTTTTTAGGACGATTTGATCTTTTTGAAAATATAGATTATGCGTCTTATAATATAGGCTATGAAATATCTTCTAAAATCGATGGAAATAAAAATTATAAGTGTCATTTAAATAAATCATAATAATATGATACATAAATGAATGAAATTAATATTATATTATACCTATATTAATGATATTATTGAACATATCATTGTGTTTAATGACGTATTATACTATTTTTTTTTTTAAATTAAAATTAAAACATTTCCCTTTCTGCAGCCACACGTTGTGAGAAATGAGTGCTGCACAGTTCACCTAAGTACAAAGTGTTGCATTCTTCACTTTATATCATATTATTATAATATAATATTATGTCCCCAGAGAATTTACTGTTTTAAAGTGTTACTCTAGCCACTTTAAAATAATAGTAAATATTCATAGGACACTCTATGGCCTATGTAGTAGACCATCAGTGTGTTTAGAAAGTTTAGAAACACTAAGGTATTGTGCGAGGATGAGTACCACCGATGATAATATTATGCAGTGATTAAAAATAACATTATTATACAATAGCTGAAAACCCTTTATGAACAAGCGTATACATTAAATTAATCTTTAATCGTTGCGTGTAATCTCTCACATTGTGTGATCTCCAATATTCTGACTAAATTGCGAGTTATATAAAATGGTTGGTAAAATATTTAATCTCTCTTGAGTTGGCTATAATAATATATAAATTAAAACCAAAATCATTTTAATCTGTTTAATTTACTTATTTGCCATCTACTCCACATTACAATAATTATTGTTTCAATTATATTTCATTCGTCCAAATAATACTATCCCAGTGTAAACACGAAATATTATATTAATATAAATAAAATATTACAATATTTTTCAGGGCTTATAACCAGTAACCGGTTTGTAACAAAAACCGGTAAAAAACCGTAAATTTGAGAACCGAAAACCGATAAACACTTTTAGATTTGGAATGCTGGAAGCGGTTATTGGTTATCGGTAATCAAGGTAAATATCCAAAACGGTTATCTCATATTTTCAATCCTGGTTTTATAACCAAAAAAAATAAATATTTAAATTTAGGGAAATCGACCAAATTAAAGCATCTTAAGTTTTTGATTTTGTAATAATGAGAGTTATGTTATAAACCCACGAATGGCCTAAATAAACTTTTTTAAAAATATGATTAAAAAAATGAAAAAAATTATTTTTAAAAACCAGTTTTCACCGGTAACCGATTACCAAAAAAACTTATCAACGATTTTTAAACGATTAACGGTTATCATAGTGTTTGAAATATCTTTGAAGAAACGGTTACCGGTTACCAAAATATCGAAATAAAACGATAACTGGTTACCGGTTTTCAAAAATGTTTGGCTCCTACCGGAGCCGATTACCAATTTTATTAATAACGGTTTTAAGCCCTGATATTTTTAACTCCGTTAATATAAGTAGTTATTATAATGTTTAATACGATAAAAGTGTACAACCTTAAACTTTTACTTAGAAGTCAGTTGACTAAGTGAAAGTGATATGTTTTCGGGCCATTCGTCAAGGTTGGAGTTAAAAATGAAAATCGTTTCAAATATGAAAAAGAAAAAACGGAAAAAACTGGAAAAAATATTATAAAGGCGAAACCCACGTCGTCGGGACAAACTTAATTGAAAAGTTTATGAAATGTCACCAACAAGGATCTCGAACCTTTTTGCCATTATTACATCCGTGCATAATATATGCTTAAAAAGGTAGAAAATTGTTTGAAAAATAAAACTGTGTAGTATCGTATAAAGCTAATTTTATTGAACTATCAAGGTGTATAGGATGTGGTTTATAGATAAACGTAGTTACGGAAAAGTGTGGCCTGTTTAAAATTTAAAACTCATCGTAGTCCGTACGATGTTATACACCTACATCTAAAACAGTTTCGGATAAATAATTAATGTGTTTAGAGACGTTTAGGTATCCACGTAAATTATTTTACCGTGCTGCACCTCTCGAAAACAATGGAAAGAAAAATAGCTAACGGACTTAAAACCATCAATTATTCACTCCGAGTTTACACGATAAAATGCATTAAACATGTATCGTTTCGTTGGTCAACTCGATTATAATGCATTTTCGGGATTCTTATAAACACTTGGCAGAATTTCGAAAAAAAAAAATTCAAATTTATTCACAAAAACACGTCCACCCGATCGCGTTACGGATTTACATATTGTACACAATGTACGCGGCGTATGCGCAGTCAGCACGGAATAAAATTCTAACAGTGCAGCAAAAATTACTCCCACGCACGTGTTTTGCGTGAACAAATATTGCATTATTGTAATTTATTTTATTTTTTATTTTGTTTTTTATAAAATTTCTACAAGATCGTGTATATAATATAGTTTATGTAATATTGTTATTATATTTTTTCCTACCCTTGGAGGTCGGTTTCATATCGCAAAAGTTCGTGTACATAACCCGCTCCTACCCCACACCGCGTCATGTTCTGCGCAGAGGATCATCAAAATTGCGTTTATGAAATTATTCGCGGAACCGTTTCTCTTCGTACACAATCGTATAATACATGATATATATATATATTATATATAAGACAACCCGCAGGGCATTCGCTTTGCGGACTTTTTGGTTTTTATTAAAAGACAACACAACGGGCCGGGATTTATATTCCGTTTGTGCGCGGCACACGGGGTATGCGGACGGGGAGAGGGGGATAGTTAGATGGGCGGTCGAGAGAAAGAGAGAGGGTGAAATAGAGAGACATGGTGAGAGGGCGTGAGAGAGAGAGGGTGAGTGAGATATGTGACAAGACGGCGGCGAGGACCGGAATGAGAGGAGAACGGGGAAAAAACACCGAACAGCATTTGCCCGTTACGCGCGCGCGTGTGCTATCGACGTTACGCACCGTTCGCCCGACAAGTTGTCCGAACGAAAACGAGTGGCGCCCGCACTCGAGCAGGCAGTGTGTATATTATACGATTCATAGAGGCGCCTCCAACAACTGTATTTGCTTGAGTAATTCGACGACGGAGTTGTCGCAACAATCGACGGTGGGTGCTGTCGGGGTGGTCGTCATCGGTGGGTGAAGGGAATGTTGGGATACCGCTTCTTGATCGCCTTTACGTGCGTGCCGCGAAGACACAGACGACGAAAAGCGATAAAACGAAAGCATAACGGCGGCAGCGCACATAATAATAATAATAATAATAATAATAATAACAACAATAATGATAATAGTATGTCGTAGCACAGTAGTGGCTTCAGCATTGTATATAATATATGTATTGTGTCGTTGGCAATCGGTATGGATGATAACCTCGCCGCCGTGCGATTGGCGGGAAGAAAGTATAATATACAAAAAAGGAAAATGTCCCGACCCCTTTAATATTATTATTATCACCATCGTCGCTATATCCTTATATTGTAATAATATGACCAATCGAACGGGATTATATATTTATAGGTAAGTACGCGGTTTAAGGCGCGTAGGCGTTATTTAGGAATATTTAACGGCGGCATGGGCTTGTGCAGGTGGCAGGGGAGGAGAAAGTTTTCCAGAAGCAAAGCCGTGTGGGGGATTTGCCCCTTACCCCATGTTTAGTGCGTTATCAAAATAATTTAACAGCACAATGTACAGGACATTTTATAGAATCGTGTACCGGGCTTATAATATATTATAATAAAATGTTATACTACAAAATAAAATATACCTATAAACCATCTTTGAAATAGCTTATAAAAATATATTAAATTTAAAAAAGACAACGTACGATTGGCATATTATTATTAATATTGCTATTATGAATTCTATTTTTTAGATTCTGAGCGGAGCGAGGAAGCTATTGTTTTTACAATGGTGTTTATTTTTTATTTTTTTTTTATTTTTCTTTTTATATCCTGTATACAAAATTTCTTCCAGAAGGAGTGTTTCGATTTCAATTTTCAACATATAGTACCTTATCTTTTAGCAAATTGGATCAATGTGGTATTTTAGAGAGGTCATTTTTCGATTTTCTCAACAGTTATTTAATGTCACGGTAAAAACCACCGGAAAATTACGAAAAAACGCTAAAAATGGGATTTTAATTTCTAACGCTTTGTTTATCACCATAGAAAAGAATAAAAAAATATAATATTTTAATATTAATTCAACTTACATGATAAAATAAATAATAATAAAATATAAAATATATAGACTGACAAACCGTCTCCGCTCAGAATCATTTTTCTTATACAATGATATTATATCATTGAATTCAAGTCTAATACAACCAATATACAATTACCCAATTGTAATCTACTGTACAGCAGAGCGACATCCACTTACCTGCTTTTTTTGGACTTCACTTCTCGCTGATCGTGGCGTTCCCCCTTCGCGATCACACCCTCGTCTAGAAGATATTATATATAGAACATAATTTTATTTTAAACGGGTCGTTATCGGTGTGATATATACGCGAATATCGAAGATTAAAACGATATTATTTTGACATAAATAAAAACCCAAATTCTACGAATTCCGTCTCATTTCAATAAATATTTTTATGGGAAGACTCATTACCTTGTCATAATATTGAAACATGTTCACAACCATATTATAATTATTAATTACTAAGAAAACGACTGGCTATTTTAACATTCTGTTAATTTTGGACGAGAGAGAAAAATGTATAATCGAAAATAATTTGCAGCTTCAAAATATAATTAAAATAGAATATATTATTCTCATTGTATAACACTGAGCGGTTTCCACATTTGCGTTGTCACGACTACCTTACGTACCACGACGTTTATATTACATCGATGTAAATTATTTGCAGTATTTTTGATACTTACAAACGTAGGTAACAGTCGTGTTTTTATAATACGAAATCAATGGTTTTTTTTTCGTTAAAATATTTATCCGATTTCCGACAGAATCGTTTGATTGTTTTCATGAAAAAAAAAAGTTAGAGATAAGTTTTATCTATATCTAGATACCTACTCGATAATGCAAACAATTTGAAACCGAATCTAGTGTTTCGATTTTAATTTTCCCGCATCTAAATTATAATATTATCATACTCGCGTATTTAAAGATATTAGTTACAATACTGTTCTTTTATGGTCATTGTCAGATATGTCTATATAGGATATCAGTGAGCCGTGAACCTTTTGTTATATAAAATTATAACTCACTGTTGAATATCTTTCATTATCTCGAAAATTATCAACATTTATTATTAAGGTTTTTTTTTCACATAATACAATTTAAAAACGAATTTTTGTAGTAATTTCCATCGTAAAGATTTTTTTTAACTTTACTTGTTTTGGTAAATATGCATACACATTGAATTGAATATTTTTGTAGAAATTATAAAAAATCAAATTTTTCCGAATAGAAAGTTAACCAGCTAATGTATTATAGTCGTTACAAGTAATTTAAGTTTGGACGAGCGAAATGGGCTTAGTACAGAATGTAAGAATGTCGGTCCACTACTCAAATTATCAATACTTTAAATAATTAACTTCAAACAATCTAAATTTTATGAATGAAATTCTGAGAAATAATAATATTATATTCTGCCATTGTAAAAAGTAAAACTTATTGACAATACGCGGTCACGGTGAAAAATAGTAAAATATTAATTTTGTCGTGTAGTGACTTAAATCTATGTAAAAAAAATGTATTTTCTAAAACGTTAATGTTTTTTTTCTCCCGAAACAATGCAGAGTGGTCACAGTCAAAAGAATCTATAAGTATTAAAACGACTGTTTCGAATGAATTACCCGCGTCATTATTGTGCCTGTTAAAAATAATATCGCATGCTTTAGTGCCGATATTGTGTGCACAGACTATTTATGTGTGTAAAGAATGGTTTTTTTTACTCACCATTTTTTTTTCACCAAAGTCCTTTGATGCGACAACATAATAATATGTTATATCTGTGTAGCATGTACCTATGTATAATATAATAGATTATACTGCAACGTGAGTCCCGACTAAAAGGACGACTCGGGTTTATTTTTTGCACATTTCCTCTGCGTTGTTCCCGGAACGCGTCGCCTTTGAAACGCACGTCCGCCGTTTGAAATCGTATCGGTGGCTTTACGTTCAAAATTATCAACTACAACTTACTATTATACGTCATGAAACGCGCCTGTAGATACGACACTTTCGAGTAAAATAGAAAAAATAAAAACCACTTACAGGGTATTTCCACGACGAACGTCACCGTCATCAGGATAAACACTCCCATAACCGTAAATGCCCAGATTACAGTTAAAAATGAAAATAATATTAATAAGAATATGAATAATAATATTAATAATGATAATAATAAAAAAAATAATAATAATAATAATAATTATACCAATATTTATGTTCCAACGACATAACTAAAAATAAATATACCCAAACATACAATAACACTGAATCAACAATATTTTTCAATTCATTTATACATCCCACATATTAAACAATATTATTACAAAATAAAATGCTAACGTATAAACGTGCGTCCGCCATCTGAAACCGTAAATTGTAGGTAAAAAAATATCCAACTACTATTATTGTACGTCATGATACGCGTGTACAGAACTTCCAAGTAAAATAGGAAAAAACACGTACAGGGTGTTTCTACAACAAACGTCACCAATCATTATGATAAAAACACTCCCAGCACAATCTTAATTTTCAAAATTTCAACTAAAAACAAACATTCCAATCTAACCGTTAAGTGGCAATAAATGCTGGTATGTTATTTCATATGATACACGTGTACAAGGGGAATGACGAAAAAAGAAATTTCAACTCTGCATTTATTGCGTTTTATGTGAACCAAATATGGAAGGAATTTGATTGAAGACACCGTACACCGTTGGGTGCGTCATCGGAATCGAAATCGTCCAATTAAGTTATATTAGTAAAAATATGTAATACGGTGAAACCTCTAAATACCGGACACTCTCGGTCACCGAAATTGTTTCCGCTATTTGGTTCTGTCCGCTACACAGAAGTTTCACTGGATAATATATTTTTTTTTATATATATGTACCAGGTACCACCTGCGTACAGGCTTTTTATAAAGTGCGCGTATCGTCGTACACCGGACAGAATGTTGTTCTTCAGCAGTGGTGTTATTTATTGTACGTACGAACGACCACACGTAATGATAATACGTTTTCGGGTTATAAATTGTTGGCGACCGGATCGAAAAAAAAAAGTGCGTTATAATAACTCGCTCTTTTAGGCTCGCGTTATTTTCGTACGACCGCGGCAGACTGCAGCAGAGTCCAGTCCGTTCAGAGAAAAGCAGAGAAAAAATCGAATAACGAGTTTTTCTCCGAAACTATCATGTGCCTTGAGCAACAGAAAAATTGCAGAAATGCGGGTGATTAGACCTTATACGCTCTTTTTCCGGGATCGAGTACCTATACTTTGTTTTTACAGAGTCGGCACAAACAATTCGACGATAACTGATCGGTTGAGTAACATGTTGAGTTAACGCCACCTGAGTTTTTGCCTCATCGTAAGTCGGTCCGACTGCTCTCATCGCCGCCATGCAATATATGTTTAGAGTGTTGTGAGCTCGGTAAAATTAACGGCCGAAAGTAAATTTACTAGTGGTTTTCTTCTAATAAATGTCTTTTACCGGTGTTAAGATCCAGTGCCCCCCTCGTTCTAAATGATTTTACTAGAGCACGATGACTATACGCTATATAGGTATTCTTATCGAGACAAGGGTTATATTATTATGTACACATAGATACACTGTGTTTACTCAAAATATATTTTGAAAAGGCAAACACTGTATCAAACACAATATTATATGATCAATAATATTCGTACTTATTCGCAACTTTACAAGGTTTGAATTTTAGAGTAGGTACATTTAATACCAAAATCATGGTTTATTTTCTTACTCGTTAAAAATATTAATTGTTATACGTCTTATTATCCAGTTAATACTAATGTTGAAAGTTATAAACAATAACCATCTAATGTCAACATGATTCATTTGAGGAGTAAAGAATTTAAAAAAAAAAAAATACATGACAAACAAATGTACAAATTTATTGAATTCCACGTCTTCAAATAAAATAGGTTACATATGCGACGGCTTGTAGACTACAATGCAGTATTGTTGTCGGAGTCTTTCGTCCAACATCGGTTCACATGATAGATTAAAAATATATTAACAGCAGTAACAACACGTACTACACGACATTTATGTGTTTTGGGCGTAACTCGGATATTTTTTCAAACTTCTTAAGCTCTATAATTACCAGGGGAAATTCTATTTCATGTATAATTATACAAATATATTTTCCACACGGAATGTGCTCGACGCGAGTCGGAAAAATGATCAACGTCGAATATTGCTTATAGTAACACGAACGCGGTATTTGGTGGTTACCTATATGATACACGATCGAGTATTGTTTTTTTTTTGTGTCGTATCGCAGTCGGTTGTTTCGAAATTCAGATTTTCTGAATAAAATCGAACGCACCTACAATAAGTGTGTGAACCCCGAAAAAATTTTGGGACATCAAAATATACAACGCCGACCACTTTGACATTCCGTACAGTCGACCCACTATATATTCACCCACCTCGCCCTAAACCTGCACGCCTACACCGCATAACGACTGCTCGGGACAGGTATCCATATAATATGATAATCGCGACCTCGCGGCTGCGGTCGTGTGTCGGCGGCGTGGACGAGGATCGCCGCGGACGGTGCTCGCTCGACGTATCCTCCTTTTTTTCGTTTGTTTTTCCACCGCCGTGCCCACGACAACGCACATTATACAATACACCGTACCCACACACCCACATAACGCGCATAATAATAATAATACGGTTATTATTGTTATTAGGTACCAGCTATTATTATTATTGTTGTTGTTGTTGTTGTTGTGTGTCGGCCGAGCCGTTTTGTTCTCCTTCTGCGGCCGTCGGTTGGCCGACACGCCGCGGGCCTACCTGACTTTCGGGTAAAATCAATAGCGTCCCGCCGCAACCCGTCGCACTCGCCCCGGGCCCGCCTCCTGTTCCTCCGTGGACTTCTGCATAGGTTAGGTTTGGCGGGGCGCGACAACAATACACATGATTTTAACGTGTGGACGTTTTTAATAACGCGTAACAAAAATTTAATGATAATTATGATAATAATAATTATATCAGACCAGCGACGCTAGAAATCGCGCCCGATCGCAGTAATCTATCAAACTGTAACACATCCGGACGCCGTGGAACGCGATGAACGCCGGACTATCGTCGGTCGAATTTCGAAAATCGTCTTCATCAGATGTCCCCCCCTCCCCCACTTCTGAAAATACATTCTAGATACGCCACTAGCTAGATACATCGGCGTCACTAGAGTGCGGGGCGGGAGGTGGTTAGTCACCACCGTAGAAGTATGTTTTTACTTTTTACAGCCCCTCGTGGTTAAAATCCAAAAAAAAACGTCATGGGTTCGATCTCGATGTGTGTAAAATAACTTAAACCAAATGTTACCTAACTGTATATGATACATAATAACAGGATAAATAATAATGTATCGATATTTTTGATGTACCAGGAAGTGTCTGAAATCAAAACACACATCAACTATAAAATATATAAATATACATATAAAATTATTCTCATTTTATTGTCTACGTTTTATTTTTAATGATGACGAAATTCGATCTAACAAGAATAATAAATTATTGTTACTACTCGGTAACCACTGACTCTAGTGACGTTTATGATTGGGAAGTAGAATGTGTATGTCATGTCATATTTTGAACTTTGGATTTTTAGAACTCTATTAAATCCTAGTTTCACCCATGGAGGTATATCGATATTATATCATACCGCTCTTTAATTTTCGTTTGATTGCCGTTTTAGTCATTTTATTGTTATTATTAAACAGTCGGCAATATTACTGATAAAATATGATAATATTACTATGAATGTCGCCTTTCAATCGGGGCTGACCCTAACGAAAAATCAGGGTGGCGCACTAAACGATGACACCAATCATCATAATATAGACATTGGGCGTACTGAGTATTATTTTTTAAATATCGTAACTATTATCATTGTATCATCACATTAATTATGTACTCGGAGATGTAAATAAATAAATGATGAGTTTGCATATTTTGGTTGCACGTCACAATTAAGTTGAACATTGTTATGAGGTAGCTATATATTTTATATAACGCAGTTACAGAAGTGTTAAATAACATTATAATTTATGGTTATAAACTAATAAATTCAAAATTCAAAATATACATACATACTATAATATCACACAAATTTATTCGAAATATTCGATATGGCGACGTTCAAACGAATTATTTCGAAATGTTTAGTACACTGTTCAAAATATGAATTTTGGGTTAACTGCGCGGAATGGGTTAGGTTAATAAACTAAATTTGAATCCTACTCTGTTTGAAGTTTGGCTATTGTTCAGCTAATTTATTTATATACAATTGGACCGCAATATTCTTCTTTAATTCCTTCGTCTTAGATGAGTAATTTCAGCAAGTTTACTAAACAACCCTTCATTTGACGCAACTGTTACTTGAGAAGTTCTGAAGTTCGAAACTTTTGATTCCCATTTACTTTCATCCATGTACGGAAATTAGAGACCGAGTGTTGGACGTACATTGCAGGTATCGCCATATTTTACTTCTCGTTTAATCAAATTTAAATATTATTCATAAAATTATCAAATTGAATAATGCGGTGATTTATCATAAGAATGCCCAGTTATTTGTGGCGATAAAATGGTAAGGCTTTTAACCACTGTCTGCCTACCATCGTAATATAGTCAACCAGATGGTCTAAATAAATCACAAACTGAATTATACAACCAATATACACTTGTTACCTACATAATGGTATTCAATTCGTTGAAAAATGATTACACTTTCGTCGATGTGTTTAAATTCGTCATTAAATTATATAATATTATACTAACTTATATTAATTGTGTAATGTCAGACAATCTGATGAGTTTAAATTAAATAAAAATCAAAAAAATTTAATGTTTAACTCATACGCTTCAAAATTGGCTCAATCCCCAGTGATAATTCTACAACAGTTATATTATTATATCCATTATAGGTTTTCATGAACAGCTGTAAAAACTTTTTCTTTTTAGTCTATAAAAAAAATTCTATTTTTTACTCTATACAAATCAATTCAACAACTATAATACGATCCACTGGCTTGGGCTTGGGCCGTTGTACAATAATTTTTCAGTGGTGATAGTATATAATAATATACAATAGGGGTAAATGTGATGTCGGTGGTGGGGGTGGTGGTATTTAGGTTTGGGGTGCTTAAATGTAGGTATTGGAACGTATTTGAGCTTATATACAAGATGTAGTACGTAACATATGACCCATTAAAAATAATAATACGCCATTGACACGATCAATTGATGATTTACTGAAAATATTAATCTTATCTTTAACAAATATTATGAGTATGATTATGTTTATTGGAGTTTGTTAAAAATATTTTCAGTTCCACATGAATGCTTAAAATTAATTAAAGTTTAGATTTCATAAATGACAAAAAATTTTTTTTATTGATATCAAAACATCAAATAATTTTCTGAACATATTTATTTACTAAAATCAAATAGTACATCTAAGTATAATAATAATATGGATTAATAATTATAATTAATAAATTTCTATCCACGACGAAGAATTTATATTATAATATTATATCAGAGCAACAATGTGAAATCCGATAAGAAATTTACAATCCATTTTTACTCATCTACTGTTAACTCCGCGGTATAATTATAATTAATAAACCCTTTGTGGCTTTGTGTGGTATTTGATTTACCTATATATACCAACATTTTCGAGAAATTATTTTCCAGTTTATTTGATTACTAAAAGTACTACTATGAAAATTGCAAGTTAACGATGTTTTAATGTATGAAAACTTGGATTAAATGTGGAAGAAGATATTTAAATAAAACATAATATATATTTAAAACCTTAATAAATAATAATTTTGCCAAAATAAATATTTTCGGAAATAATCTCTAAGCTTGCGAATTATAATAAGAATCCGCCTATTCGCGCTAAAATAATTCAATTTACTGTCCACATATAGTAATATTATTTGGAGTAAAGTTTGAATTCAAACATAAATAATAAAAACGTGCAGGTACTCGTTGTAGTTAAAAAATTGTTATTATTTTTATGGACAAGTTAATAATATGATATTGTATTATACTAATGGCATAATTTTTTTTCTTTGTTGCAGGTAAACACGTGCTTTATTTGATGTTATTCAAAGGGAATACTCTTTGAAATAAAATCAGAATATATTATAATTAATGTGAGTAAAACAGAATTTTAATTCATATTTTATCGATATAAATTATTATGCGTACCAACGTAAAATATCATACACTTATACGGTATAAGTTTAACGGTTATATTATACTATGTGTGTTGAATTGTACCAAACGGGAATCTAGTCGGATTCACCTTTTGAAAATGTTCTCATTATACTCAGAAAATGACTATTCAGAAGATTGCATGGGAAACTGCTGGGTTCCGATACAACACCTTCATTACGACGAGAGAATATTATGTCTGTCGACTGAAATAATCATCGAATCTTTATCGGTGTGAGTGTTTTAATGAATCATCCATAGGTACTTGCACAGCATTCATAAAACTGGAAATAACTCATATTTTTCAAGTCTCAACATTATCAAAGTCTAACAAAATTAATTCTTCCCCTCGACGACCCAAATCCAATAACCTCTCAACTAGGAAAAAAAAATAAAAGTAATATTAAAAAATAATAAACCACATAATCCCTAGTGCATAAATTTATATTTTTATATATTATTATAATTATATATACGCGAACGGGATCGCCGATTTTCTCCTGAATGTGTCATTAATCAAAATGCTTGGGGGGTTCGGAGGCTTAAAACGTAAGGTCATTAGTGACCGACCTCTCATTATTTTTCTAAACGGTACAACATTTTTGTTCGACCTATCGCTAATTACGTTCCCCACTCTTGTCAATTTTTTTAATGTATTTATTATGTATTTCGTTTTTTTTTCATCGCGCCGTCTCCCTCGTTAGTTTTTAAACACTCTGCTCAACCTCTGTCTCTAAATCGACGCTATTGACAACGTTTAACCGAATGATATAATAATATAATGATCGACGTCAAAACGTACCAAAGATATTCTGATTATATTATTATTATCCATTACTTCTAGTCTAGAACGTCTCGTTGTGTGATAAGGAGGGAATGGTCTTGAGTCTTGAAATTAACTGCTTTGATTGAGATCATAAGTCGTGACGATAGGGGGGGAGGGGGTGTTGTGAACACAGAGGGGCTATGAAGGCTTACAAACCTTTAGAGTTGATTATATTTTAATTAGAGTTTGTGTATAGTAAACATACATTTTTTACGATATTGTTTTCTTCTTGCTTATCAAAATTTTATGTCTCGAAGACAAATCTGGTACAAGTCATTATTCTGTTTAATATTATGTTCTTCTAGTGGAAGATTATTAAACATATGATATTAAAAGGTTACATATACATTATAGGTATATTAAAATATATTATAATATGTATATAAATAGCAATTATTACTTTGGCATTATTTATTGCTTAATCATTTATGTCTTGTAGTTTTTCTCGCTTGCAAATTATTTGCATAAATGGTAAGTCGAGATGATAATTACGACTGAAACCGAAAATTGAATTGAATTTGTATGCCTGCGGACATGAAAAGTTTAACATAATATTTTACAACGCAATTGAGAAATCTTATTTTTATTTCCAGTTGTCGCGAATACAGTTAGGCGAAAAGAGATGAATTGGATAATTAATATTTTACCGTAGACATTCAAACAATTTTCAAAATGCTTATGCATCGAATAAAACAATGTACACTTCTGACAGTAAATATTCTGTATTTGTATTAATTATAAATTATAAAATAACGTAAATTGTTACACACGTGCCCAGTTTTCTTCTGAATATTGTGCTACAATATAATTTATACTGTTTTGTATGTCTCCTTAGTATTCATGATCTCATTAGATACATAGATTAAATTTCATAATTTCTTAAGGTTTACGAGAAAAATGCAATCTCTCTTATCCAGAATACTAAAGACGTTATAAAATTCAAATTTGTCTTTACTCATCAAATAGTCATTTCACTCTAATTAATTCTTAAGAATTGTTAATAAAAATAGTTTTACATACAATAAAATATAATAATGTTAAGTTTGAATTCGCGGGATTAAAGTGCGTAGAATTATCTGATTACCAAATATGTAAAATATTATGAAAATATTCTGGTAAATAATATATAGATGTGAAGTACTTTATCGTTATAATAAATTATTCGTCATAATAAAAAATAAAATACTTGTTATCCAGTGTAAGGAACTGTGTGCCAGAATGGTAAAATTATTGACATACTATACCATTAGCTAACAAATTACAAACGATTAAAACATTACTAAAAAACTGTGCAGTTCTCTAAACACACAGGAATAAATTAATTTACAAGAGCAATAATTGGATATTTATTCATAATCCTCGCTGTAAGTAATGAGCCAACACCTATAGGCAACTAAATGGCTAGTTGCCTAGTTAGCCAATTCCATATAACATTTAAGAATTTACAGAATTTGAAAACATTTGCAATATCTCTTCAATACCAAACAACTTGAAGGAATCCCTCAATGAAGACAAGTGCATAACATTTTTGATTTTCCAACCGAAATTAATCTTGTGATTCATTTTTGAAAACCATAATTTTAATTGTTATACTATCTTAAATCGAATTTTTAAACGTTAGGTCAGGCAAGGCTTTTCTGAGATAATATGTCAAGGGTTTTCTGGAAAATGTCAAGGCTTTTATGGGAGAATTCAAGGATTTTATGGGAAAAGTCAACCCCTTTATGGGAAACGTCAAGGCTTTTATGAGAAACGTCAACGCTTTTATTGGAACCATCGAAGCCTTTATGGGAAATATTAAGGTAACGTCAAGGCTTTCATGGTGGTGATTCTCCTTTCTTTTTTTTGAATCGTTTTGATTGCAGCATAGTCCCCGTGTTGTTCAAACCACTAACGAACTTTGAACTTGACCTAACTTAACCTAGCAATACGGTAATATTATATACATTTATGCCAGATGAACCATTTCACGGCATTACTTATTATTTCCCTAAGTGTAAATTAAGGTTTGTCATTCAAAACAGTAAATAACTTGTAAAATGTTAATGATAAAAATAGTAAAAATTATGTCTTCTACAATGGTCTATATATTATGTCTATACATTAAACATTTATTAAGAGTGTCTCATGTCGAATTGATCGCCCAGTATAATAGTTTGTAATGCTTTCTCTAGGTTATAACAATATTATATTATTGTTAAAAAGCCTTAAAAAAATAAATAAAGTTCGCGGCTTGCGTACAACAGTGTTTACGATGTGTGGCGGACTAAAAGTCGTAAAATCGAATTGATAACGAAAAAAACACAATAATGTCAGACGGAGTATATGTGTTGAGAAAAAAAAAGGGAGAAATCGTTGGTACAGCAGCGGTTGTTGATAGCTGCAGGTACAAACGATTTAAGACGAGAAAAACAAAATTAATCGTAACACCCGCATCGGGTATAACTTCACGTCTCGAGCACGACTTATGACTATTACAATTATTATTATTATTATTATTATAAAGACCGTCGCATTGTACGCGAACAGAACTACCATTCGACGGCAGTGTGCGAGCGGATTAGCCAATTGAGCGGATAACTTATGGCGCGGAGGTCTGGCGTGCTAATGACGGCCATTTTCTTGCTCGGCTCAGATTTTGCGTTTAAGATGTTATGGTGACAAAGTGTGCACAATTAACAAGGTTCCGATAGATTTAACGGGACGACGACAGTATTAATATGTAGTTTCGTGCACGGCAGCGTATATCATTATTATTATCGCCGTCTGATGTGTACCTATATACTTATAATAAGAGAACAGACGCGTGGTGGAGAAGACGAAAAAAAACGAAACGATGGGGCTGTGGCGCGCACACGATAAAATATAACAATAATATACTGTCCGTGTAAATTATATTTGCATTTTACACATTGTAATGTTCGATTGTGATGCGCTTGTGAAATTCACACGTGAACCATATTGTGTAACTAATAGTAGTAACACCCGTAAAAACGGCAGACAAACATAATATCATACATTTTTCGCAATTATTATTTTACATACCAATAATATTATGTAGTCGTGCGGCGTCGTCACCCATATTGTTATTCTTTTTTTTTTGTAGAAATAAAACCGTATTACCGTTGTCATAAAATGTGCGGTAGGTACCTACTACACGCGTGACATCGTAATAATATTAATATTATCTTATAATGTTTCCGTTGATAAATATATATTTTTTAATTTGTTCTAATTTATATAATAATATCCATTGACTATATGTTGACCAAACCGCATTGCTAATATAATTGTTAAATAATAATAAATCACTAAGTGATTATTATTATAGGTAGGTATACACTAATGTATTATATTTATTTTGGATATTGAGTCATATATTTTAAAGTGGTGAGTTCGAAAAATAAATGAAAAATAATAAGGCCGTTTTAACCATAAAAAATCGAATGACCCCTCGGGGCTGTATACCTACGTCGAAGAAAGTATTTCAGTAAAAAACTCCAATCCACATAAGTTATTTTGTGATTGCAGGATTATTTATTATGAAAGATTATAAAAATGAATGCAACAATTGAAACATAATTGTGTTATTGTAAAAAAAAAAAATATATTGAAGTGATCTCAAAAATATTTATATTAACTTACGCAAGGGAAAATAATAATAATTACTACAAACATGAAAAAAAAATGGAAAATAATCCTCCCATTGAATATAATTTCCAATCAGATTATTGAATATAATTTTGTATTTTTGGTCATCATACAAATTAGTTTATTGAGAAATTTAAGAAAAAAAAATGTTAAAGATTAATTTTTACTGTGATTTAAAAATGTATTAATTTTTTTAACATTATTTTCCTGTCAATTGATTGATATATTTTACTTTAAATTTTTATTCATGCTATAATAATGTTATAAAAAACTTCATAGAGAATATAAGACTTCCTAAGAGTGGTTATTAATTATTATACATAATGCTTAATGTTTAATCATTTTATTTGTACTCTTGTGATTTAATTTTATTGTTTTTATTCATCTAAATTGATTTAAAAACTGAAAACAACTTAAAACATTCAAATACTTAATAATAACTTTTATTTTTTTTATAAAAATGTAATAAATAAAAGTCAGTAATAAAAACGTTGTTCATTGAATACAATTGTATGCAATAGTTAATTGTGTTCTCAGTTATTCTTTCTATTTTTATCTTGTTGAACCTTTTATAGAGATTGAAAACTAAACCTTTAGTCGGTCTCAAATAGCAATATTCGGGGCTGACATAAGATTAGTATTATTTTTTATTTAACGATCGAACAAATAATGATCTGGTTGTTCTCTAGAAATACTTTTAATAATTATTTTTGAGAATCGAAACGGTTTCTTGTATAGCTGGGTAAATAATAGCTAGTGCTAAACTTTTGATTCGCTCATTGTTAAAATATTTACAACGTCGGAAAACATTTCGTTTGTTATTATGTCTATAATACAAATTATCATTTTCCAATAAAGCTTGTATTAAGAGGTTTTTATCATTTTTATTGTTAACAAATAAGGCTGTCGTCGATAAAATATAATAATGTATTAATACTGTTAGATTAGGTACCCCATATTATTCCTTATTACTGTAAACCATAACTTATTATATTATAATATAATTCAGTATAACTCTTGAGTGAAATATTCCGTCGGATTCAATCATACTAGTTTGATGGTATTAAACTTTCGTTTTAGCTCGCGCAGTGTTACACCGTAGTGCGAGGATCAATAATTATAAACGTTCTTTCAACTAAATCGGTGAATGAGGGAGGGGGCAGGGTGATAGTTAGTGTTATCGATGGATTAAAATAACAATATTATAATATATAAGATTATTGTGTAGAGATCTGCGGGTCGGTGTGTGTGTGTGTGTGTGTGTGTGTGTAAGACAAACGAGTGTAATGTGTCCGCTCACGTGTGTCGCATTTCCTCGACATTAATAATAATTATTTTTTAACACTTTTTCCGGACCGTCTCGTACGAGAGTACCGAGTGCCCAGTGGCCCTTACTTCGGAGGATCGGACTGCACAACAACGATTGCCGTCGCCGCGAGAGTTTAATTTGACCGCCACCACTGCAGTGCCTCCACCGCCATCACTGGACCACCACCTCCACCGCCGCCACTGTCGTCGTCCCCGTTTGCGGTCGGTTTCCACGAATGGTCCATGCAATATAGCGCTCCGTGTAATACAAGGCCCGTCTAATGAAATTTCTACCCAAATCCGTTATGCGGACCGATGCCCCGAAACGTGTCCGTCGAACATAATAATAATGCTATAACATTATACTATAAAACGTGATATAATAGTATAATACGCATGCGCGCGCTCGCGTGTGCAACGATCAAAATATCGAATCAAACGAACGCTTAGTGATAGGCGTATATTCATATAATATTATAATACAAGCTGAACAATCGTTCAGTTTTTTACAGAACATACCTACGCTATATTAAATAGGCGTATCTCGATTTGAGTCACCTTCCGACGTCAGTGTACCTAGCTCTGAGATATAATTTGGTATATGGATTGGCCACGTCGTGGATTGGATTTGGCACTTGGTATATTTTTTTAACGTGATTAAAGCTATACTTACTCTCTAAACTTCTTTGATATTTCTAAAAGAAAAATATTCTGAGACAGTAGATTATACTATTACTATAATCTATAACCAATGGCAGCTATTTATAAATGAAAAAAGTTTCTATTTCTAACATGAATCTCAAAATTCTTGTTTGAGGACCTCTTTAAAATACTAACTTTTAAAAATCCTTAGTAGATCCCTACATCATAAAACCGAAACTACTGACCAAATTTCATATCGTAGTAGCTCTGGCAGTTTTGGCTAGGGATTTAGGCGATGATGAATCAGTCAGTCATTCAAGAAAACTTCTTTTATGCATAACTAATAATAATAATAATAATAATAATATAATCATCAGGATATAATTTTATCGTCAGCATTATTATTCGTATTTTTTTAATCCGTGAGTAATTTATTTTTTTAACAGCTTCGTCATTACGAAAGCTGTAGTAGGTACAATGCTATATTTCAAGCACATAACATTATTTTGTATTTTGACCGATTTTTTTTTAGAATCGACATGTCAATGGCGTTTTTATGACTTTTCAAACCGCGGGAAGGACGACGTTTTTAAAACAGCGACGGACTCATTCCGCCTAACCGTAACTGATTATAAATCAATTTCAAGAAAAATGATACAAATATTTCACGCTTTTTTTTGTAAAACAACTTCGCTATTTTAGTTGCCCCGATTTAATAAGAGTCATTTGATAAACCATCCTCAGCGTTTCAATATTCACATCACCAATTCAATATACGTTTTTCAATTTATTTAGAATCATTTGAACTTTCAAAGTTATTTTTTCCCAAATCTGAAAGTATCAGACAAAATCTCTTTCACAATAAAAAAAAAAGGTATTTAATTTAATTATAACATAAGTATATCTGGCGCAAAAAATAAAATGTATAGGATAACTGTACAACTATCGTAAACCGCATTGAACAAATTCAACGGTGGTAACTGTATAATGGTAATAATATTATGTCATTTAGTAACGGTCATAACAAAACTTTAGTTTTATAGAACACATTTTTCGTTAATTTTTTTTTTTTTTTATTCAGAAGAAGGAAATATGAGATAACATCACGAATATAATAATTTATCAAAGATTTTCGTCATAATTCCACCCTTTTACACTCCAACGTATTATTATGCCTAAGTAAAAACGTCTATGACAAAGTAATGGCTTACGTGATATAATAATACGTAAGTACTCACTAAACGTAAGTATTAAAAACTGTAAATTGTAATCGATAACACGACCGCCGTACTGTGTCGTACTCTGAAATAATAGTTTCGGTCATGTCCGGTTTACAGTTGCGTTCAGTTTTTAAAATATTTTTTCGATGGCCTTATTAGGACAGCTGAGATTATCGACGTTCCGCTCTCAATAAAGCGAAGAAAAATAATGTGCCAAATTATGTGCCGGTCGGTCGTTAGACGCGTCCAATCGATAACCGTTACCGCGGTGTATGCAACCATAACCGCGTTCGAAGTGTTAACTGCTCGGGCCGGTTTACGGTTGCGCTGCGTTATACCGGGACCGTCGTGTATATCACTCGGAGATTAAGGTTTTGGAACGTGTATGATCCCCAGTCCCTTAAAAATCCTGTCGAATTTGCAGCAGACGAGATAAATATTGTCTCCGAGGGGGAGCGCGTCCATTATTATTAACTGTCTCCGGAGCGCCTCTCCCACGGGAAACGACAGGCTGATAATAATATGAGCACAAAACTGACGTTTACATGTGCGGCATAATTAATTTCCAACTAAAGCGCGTATATAGTGTGACCGAGCGGGTCCGGTGACATGGTACCGAGTTTTTTTTCCCCGAGTATATATTATTATATTGATTAGTTTTGCGATTACACTCATCGTTGAATAAAATATGGTCCGCTGTATGTTGAAAACGAAGAGGAAAAAACGACGACCAGCAAAATAATGATAAGATTGTCGTTGCTACGCCGTTAAAGGATTTTTTTGTTTTTTTTATGATGCTGAAATTGAAATTACAATAAATCGGTACCTACGATGGTCATTTTTTAGACCCGTCATAGTATATTATTGTCTGTGCACGCGGTCCTCGGAAACAACTCTCTTTTTCTCTACCAGTATAATATGGATCATATCTGATTTCGTTCAAAAATGCATGTTCGAACACTTGCTGTTTTCACAATGTATACATATTGGTTCGTGTATTTCCGTATGTTTATCGTTGATTTAATATTGTTATTGGGTTTGACCATAAGAATCTCTGGTTGCACTCGGTACACAAAAATATATTTATATTTTCCCACAAGAGGAATATAATGACGTATTGAATCCATAGAATTTCGAATGTGGGCATGTGGCGAAGGACTTGCAGTTTTAACAATGTACTATTATATTAAATAAAAAATTGTCTTCGTTTATTTCTATGGGTTTGCCATTGCTTTACAATTATTATAATGTTTGGTATTAAAATATAAAAATCTCTCATTGCAATCGGTACGCAGAAAGACACCTATTTTATCCAACAATATGAATATCGATATTGAATGTGTCTGATTTAAATTAAAAATGCAAGGGCAAACACTTGCAGTTTTGACAATGTACTTCTGTGGGCGTATCGTTGATTTAATACTATGGTGTTTGATATTAAACAATAAGAATCTCTCGTTGCATCGGTACGAAGAAAGACATCAATGTCCCCCTACAAGATGAATATCTATTGAGTCAATCTGTTTTCAACTATAAAAATGCATGTGCAAGCTCTTGCAATTTTAACAAGGTATATTGTTCATTTTTTTGCATTGCTCTATTATTAGTATAGTGTTTAGTATTAAATTACGAAAAAAAACCTTTTTTCCCTCCTTCGAAAATATCTATTGAATACGTCTGCTTTGAACAAATAATGCTTGCTGTGCAAACATTTGCAATTTTGGAATTGTATTTTGTAGTGATGGGTAGCGGTATAAATTTATGTATTGATATCGTTCCGATTTTTTCCGATATTGTACAGCGATATCATAAGCGAAAATATCGAAAATACACATTTTAAATGTTACCTACTTAGTACTTGTTAGTTTTTACTTATTCAATAACACGAGGATTCGACACAGCCTAAGAAGGTCTGCTGTCGCCTATTCACTTCAAAAACTAGTTCCCGATAAATAAAACAATACCGATATGAACAATTTGTCAAGATATCGATATTGTTGTCCATAACTAGTATTATTGTCTTAGGTTTACCTTTAAGTGGTTTGGGCGTATCATATTATTATAAATCCAACATATCACAATTCACAATATCGCAAAAGAATAATTTCAAGTTTATTTTTCTTTCACATATATCGTAAGTACATATTATTAATTCATTGTGATACATGGGATCGTATGTTCAATTTATTTCATAACTGCAAAGTAAACAATAAAAAAACAACCGTCTTTATCGTTCATCAATATCTCGAATCTTATATGTCCTTGAAAAACATACAGCTCTGTTTCCCACATTAGGAAAACGACCGTTTTATGTCCTATAGGAAATATTTGTATAAACTTTTTGTTTGCACAGTACACACCACATTTTTTTACTACCAGAGTATAGGTATGCTATGCAGTTTAATCATTTTTCAGGTCGTTTTAAAATCTCCTTCGAACCTCACGAGGGTTTGAACAACAAGCTTTAAATGCCATTTTTTTTCCCGGCCGTTTCAATAATATCATACTCGACTATTGTTATTATTGCACGGACTGTGATATAATATAAGCTCCAAATGGGATTCGATCCGACCGAAATAATGATGTTTTTGGTCACCCAAAAACGAGATTTTTATCTGAAAATGATTAGGTACTAAAATATTTTCTGGTTACAATAACCGCACTGTAATTGGCGCCCCATTAGACATTTATAAATGTTAATCACTTAGCACACGACGCGCGAGCAAAGCACAAAAGAAATCTGAACAAAAAAAAAAAAAAAAAATCCATACGAAAAATTTCATCATCTATTATTATATTTTCCCAGTCTTTCGTTTTTCCCCTCACAATACCAGCGAGTACAATTTTTTTTCCCACTCCCGCCGGATAATCATCGTACGAGAAAATAAATCATTCACGTACATTTTATTTCACTTTCACTCGGTATTATTACAATAATATATACACGCAGATTGCGAATGAATGTTTTTCGCATAAGTCTCGGTGCCGTATAATAATAATGATAATAATATGAATAATATAAAACGTCGTTCGTGATGCAAATCAAATTGTATTGTTTTCGCGATTTATACGCGACGCGGACGAGATGACATCATCAGATACACGGAAATGTGCGTCGTGTTCGGAGGGTAATTCCTTTATGAATTTATTCGTCGTCCCTATATTTTTCAAAGCGTAAAACAAATTTACGTTTCTCCGTATCTCCGTGTACACTCGATATAAGTTTGTCGTATGATAATATATTAAACATAACACTGGATACGGCAAATCGATCTATATTAAATTTGATCCCGAAGTCAGGATAGGCGGAACATTATTTATATCATTGGGTACCCTATATATTATATTGATTGTTCTATGTAAAAAACGTTTCTCGATAAAAATATTATTTTTCGGCATTGAATATGACTTACTATAGACTTACTATAATATTATACACATATAATATGTGTATATAAAAATGGAACAATAACGTATAGAGATCGTTTGCAGAAAACTATTATAATATTGTACTGAATACCTTACTATGATAGTATTCATATAACGTAGGTATCTATTTATAATATACCGGGTGATCAATTTAAAGTGAAACTCTATCATAATTATTGTTGATTACAGAAGACACTAACGTTTTTGAAAATATTTATTTTATATAATTTTAAGCCTATACTTAAAGAAAAAAACATTTAATTTATTATATTTTTATATGTTTTTTATTCATTATCATAATATTATTTTAGGTTTTTTACTCTTTTGATAATAACATTTTTTAATTTAATGTACCGATGCAGAATACTAGGTACTATTCCGAGTATTTCAATTTATAAAAATCAAATTTTGGGCAACTAGTAAATTAGTCATAACTCATAGGTAGCTTAAGTTTAGATGAGCGGAGTAGTAATTCAAAAATGTGCAGGGTATTTTCCCCTGAACAACAAGGCTACTCCGATCATCTGAACTATTCAAAAACTTATAACTCATAGTATAGCGTCTACTTGTTTAAAATTCGATTTGTATATAACAAAGTACTCGGAACAAAAATTATGCATTGAAATGAGGAATTATAAATTCACGTTGTGCAATAAAAAAAAAAAAACATAACGTTAAAATATTATAGTTAAAATAATTTATTTTATTATATTGGTGCGTATTACTTGAAAGTATCTATAACAAATATTTTTAAAAACATCAATAGTTTTTGAAATAATGACGTTAAACAAATCAATAATAATAATATTGGGGGATGGAGTGGCTAAGCGGATTGGTTGCGACTCACACTGGCACCGGTTCGAATCCGGCCGCGGGCTGCATTTTTCTTCGGGCAAGTCACGGTTTCCGGAGATAAGTGCCGCCATCCCCCACCTTAGCATGGCAGATGCCTACGGGTGCCCACTAAAAAATCTGCCAAACCAAAACACACGTGTTTACTAACCTACAATTACCTCCCCTACAAACAAAAACAAACAGCTAATTGCCATAGTTGCCGGGCTTCATGATCAATATAAAAAATATTATAATAGATAATGTTTTTTTTTCACTTTAACACTTTTCGTTTACAGTATAATACTATTATATTATGATACAAAGACAAAAAGCACGATAATATTATGTTCTCAGGCTCTGGTTTGTTTTGGTTTTTTACTTGAGCACTCCAAACTCCGTATTTACGCCATTCAGTTGTTATCATGTGGTGCGCATACCACACAGCGAAATGCGTACGACATATAATATTACAATGACGTATTGACATGCCGCGATAATAATACCACAATAGTTTTTGTTATGGATAAAAAAAATGTGCCGACTCACAAGTACGTATTTGATAATATTATTATTCTAAGCCTTGACATATTTCCTACCTCACTGTTCAAAGGCACGCCGCCACGCTGTGGGCTTGAGGAAAAAAATCCACCACAATGGCGTGTACTTACAGCAATTAAAAAAAAAAAAAAATTTAAAAAACCCCACAAGGCTCAAATGAATTAGTGTGTCTCTCGGTTTTAAAACCATCTTGTCGGCTTTCGGCACGCTCTGTCACACTGTATAGAATATAATACACCAGTACGATTTTGTTTTAAACCATATACCGCCGGCTCCGCTACTTCCCGGAAGTATGACGGGCGGGGAGGGTTGTGTGGCGAAACGATGTGCTTTGACGTCTCATCCCTTCTTCAACGGCGACGGGAAGTCCGTTCGTAAATCCACTTCGAAAAATTAATGGCGCCTCCCCCTTTCTTTTCGCACTCGGAAAAACTGCAGTACCTACGCCTTTGGCTCGACCCCGGACGAGTACCGGCGGCTCTCTCTCAATACACGTTTCCACAGAATATTTTCCGTACCCTCACAGCCCTTTCAAATCGCGTTTCTATATTTTTCTACGAATAGAACAATGCCTATGCCCATCAAACGCCCAAGTAATATTTAAGTAGACAGTGAGTTTAGTGGTTTGCGTATAATAATTGAATAGGTATGACGCGCGAGAACTGCAGAGTGTCATTTTTATTGATCAAAGAAATACAATTTAAAATATAATTTTTGTTTAGAATATCTTTTTCGCGGGTAACAATATTCATACAAGCGAGAGGACTTGCTTAAAGGCATATTATTATTATTATTATTAATATTAATATTCTGCCATTCTAGTAGCTTTTAATTTATTTGACATTCTTTTTTTTTTATTTATGCTAATAATTACAATTCATTTGAACATCAATGACATAATATTACGATATGACCGACTGTAAATAAGTTAAACTAGTTCAAACCATCAATGACGCACTATAATATGTGTAAGTGTAATGTAACATGATATTGATCAATATTATTAATATTAATATTCCGATAGCAAAATATCGTTTATTGGGGAAAATTACAAAATGTAAATGTATGGGATGGTTATTATTAACAACGATGAGGTCGTGCGGTAATTAAGTGCATATACAGAGTGATTCACAAAGCTTAATCATTAAAAATGAATTCAATCAAATTCTATTGCTTAGAATTTTTAAGTATAGGTAACTATTTAGATTTTTTTTAAATATTTTAATACTGTGTAAAGTGTCCTGTGCTAATTTTGATTTTTTTTTTTCAATTAAGAATCACTTTTTTCAGTAAATTATGAATCAGATGATTATAGTAACTTTTTAAAATGTTGATTTATCTAAATCTAAATTCGAACAAGCGATGTATAACTCATTTTATATTTTGTACTTAGAATATTAAATCCGTGAAGGTTTGAAAGATATGAGTATAATATATTCTAGATTTAATATTGCATGATATTATTATTTTTATTTTTTTAAATACATTTTTAAGAACAACTATATTATCATAAGCATATATTTTATAATACAACATGTCAATATTATATTAATTTTAATCACTCAGAAACTACTAGTATGCATTTGAATTTAGGCACATCGATATTTTGAAAAAAAAAAATTGAAAATGTCGGTTCACGAGCTTAGATCACCAAGAACATTCCTTAAACAGAATAAAAAATTTCAACAATTGAAAAATAATTTAGTCAGGGAATTATCAATATATTATAATGTTATGCGTCCTAAAAAATTTCAAAAATCATAATTAGAATTCGATTCGTCGTAAATAAATAGTATTAAAACAGGAGTGAGCATCCTCTGTTGAATCACTCTGTATACAATTATAACATTATATTGGACGATTACGGACGACTGCATCTGTGGGTATTATAATATAATATAACTGCTAACCTGTGGTAGTAGTCCTGGACTACGGTCGTGTGGGTACCAAGTACCTATGTGTGTAATCGCATGTTCAATCAAATGTTTGACGAGAAATCGGTATTAATTATTACCGTTTACCGTGTCGCCGTGCAGCCGTGAAACGTTCTGGATCGCACAGACCAAGCGCAGGCAGCATCGAAGTGCCCAAAATATATTATTACACTCTTACGATATTTTGTGTTCGACGCAAAGAATTTATCGTAAAAGTCGTAGGGCCGATATGGTCGCAATAGATCATTCGAACGAATCGCCTACAAACTTTCGTCCGAAAGCTTCCTAGGCCACTCTTGAAATTCCCATTTCGTTCACTCAAAAGTTACGACGCTTTCGTGGAAACTCTTTCGCGAAAGCTACAACCCGATCGATTCGAACGTCTACGTACCGTTTTCGCCGATTTAAAAGTGAAATCGAACCCGAGCGGCCGCGAAGTGTTCGTTTTGAAATAGTGGAGAAATTTTATATATTTTAAACACATTATATTATTGCCTACGCATAGTCGACATGACTCGTCTATGTTTATCCGATGGTAAGACGATCGAGAAAATGTACAATCCGTAGCACGACGTGTACAATGAGCAAATATTATGATATGATATTAGATTATGTACAAGTGTACAACTATATTAGTATAAATACGAGGAGAGAGGCTGTAAAGTGAAAGAACCCCCCTCAAGAAGCGGGGTATTATATAATATGGTTAGGGGATGTTTATCCGCTGGTATTGCATTATACAGTCTGCGTATTTCTTTTTCAAACACATCCGTACACCATGCCAACTTATAAATCAAGGTCAGATCCTTATTACTTCTCTCCACCCACTCCGCCACGCGTGCAGGGTTTCTTGTCCGAGATTCGTTTATTCCATTCCTCTCGGTTCACGACCCGTCAACGGCCGTAAATGCCGAGTTGAGGTACAAGGACATAAATTACTATTATTATTATTATTATTATTATTATTATTATTAAACCGCGCGCGCGTCTCTGTGCGATTCGACCACTGATTTAGTGTACTTTTATGTTTTTCAACTACACCCGAGCGGTCGAAAGAGGCGGCCATTAACATTAATAACGGGCAATTTGAACGTTTTCAACGTTTCCCGAAATACCTGTCCGATACCGTCAATGGTCGACCATTGACTATAATAATTGTCCAATTTAGTGGGATATTATAATTTTGCCCACGCGCGTTAACGTCATTTACCATCGTTTACGGCTTTGACCGTAACTTACAGACACACACACACAGGCGAGAGATATATACGTTTATATATATTATATATAGTGTGTGTGTGTGTGTGTGTGTGTGTGTGCGTGAAACATGGGGTTTGGAAAATAAATAATAAATACATATATTTATTAACGCAATGGAAATAGGAAAAATATCTTTTTCGTTGCTATAAATAACGTGCAACACGAAATTGTTGTTTATAATTCACGTCGAATTCTAATTAATTGGGAGAGATAATACAATACTTTTAAATACTGTGCATTACATTACACGACTGGAAATTCTCGAATTAGAGCAATATTATCGTAGTCGATAAATCTCGTTACGTTGTAAATCACGAATTTAAAACGAAAATCTCGAATTGGTGTAAAACATTTTTTGTAACGTTCCATCGTTGCCAACCCATTTATTTAAAGATTTTTAATGTCACACCGGTGTGCTACGTGGGCATAAATATTTAACGAATTGTTGTATTAGAATAAAATAATATCTGTTTTAAAATATAAAATCAAAACTATTGGTTGACATCTGAAAACTGAAATTTAGTTGGCACTTGACACCGCAGTAGGTACCGATATTATAGAACACACGAATACGAGGAAAAAGAGTAATACAAAAATATAAATTATGAAGACATTTTTTACGTTCATGAATAATAGTATCTTTATGCTTTTAAGGATGTCAAAAAGAAGATAAATTATGAAAATGGTGTCGTAGATATATTTATTTATTTAGCGATATTTACTTTAAAAAAATCATATCGAATAAAAATAATAAAAATGTGCAGTTTTATTCAAAAGTTACGTGCAATACTTTAGAATTGTTCGTTCGGCTGAAACCAGTGACATAACTCTCAAATTATTCATAACGTGTAACAAATGGCATTAATAATTATAAAGTTCGTACGACTCAAAAATTTAACAGTTCTGGTTTCTTGACGTGTCTAAAAATTAATAAGATCACACCGAACATAATGTTTTTATATCGAAACATTTTGAACTGAGAAAACACTCATCACAAGCGGTGCTCACGATAATATTGTATTAAATTATTATTTATTCAACGAAAAAATCTAGTAATCCGGAAAGTGCTTCGCGAAGGGATGATATTAAGTGTTTTCTAAACATTTCTTAAAAACTAATAAGATCACACCGAACATAACGTTATTTTTGTATCGATCCATTTCGAAAACACTCATCATATAAGCGATGCGCATAATAATATTGAATATTATTTATTTCACGAAAAAATCTAGCGACATGGAAGGTGACTAATTCGTACAGGGAAAAACTTATCAGGACTTACGACCGAGAATATTACTCTAATGCGTTCGGTAATGGCCGAGTTAATGTGAAAAAATGATTCTTTAAATTGCATTACGCGAATTTGAGGTAATTTATTATAATATAAAATCGTTACATCACGCGGTTTACAGATTCGAGTATTATAACATTGTCGTGTTTTCTTTTACTCACGCTATTAGTACCGATTACGTTAAACCCGATTAACCATCATTTGACGAAGATACGCTGTTTTCAAAAATACAATTTTTAAAACAAAGCGTGTAAGGTGCCATCGTGTCAAATATAAAATAATATATTGTACCCTATGACAGTTTATTTTGTGACCGCTGCAGTGCGGCGAAGTCTAAATATAAAAATAATAAAAAAATCAAACAAGACACTTGGTATAATATGTATTATATACAGTAAGAATATTTACAATATTGTTTTAAATAATTAACCGTCAGGTCTCTTGGAAGTTTTGCACTCGACAAGATTTAAAAACATCAACAGCTATGATAGTAATAATAACAAAAAACAAAATTAAAATCTTGAATATATCAACAATTATTGTTAGTACTAATACATATTTTGTCAGTTGTTTCTGTCACGCAGTGTATATAAAACAAAGATAGAATGCATTTTTAAAATCTAACCAATATTTTTGGTTATGGATTTTATACATTTATAGGTACATATAGCACACACACCTTTGTCGCGTGTTCACAACATTTTGGCGGTTCCATTTATATGTGTTTACAATATATTAATTAATGAATTAATTTATAATATAATATACTGTAAGCGGAAATTCATTAAAATTTCAAGGGGACCAACATTTTTAACACCAATGTGAGCGGGAGCGGCTTGGATTCCATACAACTAAAAAACTGTGTATTTTTTGGAGGTTTTTCGCCAATGTATGGTATACGCGTCCATATGAATTATCAGCTGACGTCAAACCATGACAAAATAGATACGTATTATTACAGTTTTTCGATACGAATTCTCCGCTCTTTACTTCACCTTTATCATATTAGTGTTGTCCACTTATTATTGGACAACATTGGACTAATCATATACATATGTATTATAAAACAAATCAACCAATGAAGAAGTGGAGAACTACCACACGGGCCAGAGGTAAAGGAGATACGCATACTTACTGAAAATAAAACCATTACGACTGTGATGATACCAGATATCTTTTTTATGCATCAAACGAAGTTATACGTAGAAAACCGAAACGAAATGTTTTAGAATAAAATAATATTGTATCAATAATATCGTAATCACCATCATCATTATTATACCATTTCTTCATTCTCATCGGTCTGCCCTGTCCAATACTCACGACGTCCCTTAGAGACGTCATGACGCAAATTTTTTAAAACCCCTGACCCACCACATAGTTATTTAAAATACAGAATGACAATGGCAAATATAACCGTATTATAGATATAGTAAATGCAGTGGTTTTATTTTTTATCGCGCTTAGGTTCAGAGTGTGCCTGTGTAGTAACTATATAATATTATATTTTACTACTAAACGTTTACACACGACAATAGGTTTTTCGAAAACTTATCGCCAACGAGCACTGAAAATATTGTTGTTTGCGTCGCTAAATGTTTAACCTAATTACCAATCGTTGTGTGCTGTGCTTCGTCGGGTCACGCATCCCAAAGCTAAACGGGCAAGGTTGGGTACACGCGACTTTATAGTCTGTTCGTCGAAGGCGCTTCGTGACTACACCTGACATGGGTAATGCAAAATATTATATTATATTAAGCGTATAGTGTGATATAGTTTTCGTCCACTGCGAAAAATGTATAAACATTTGTTTCCATACTATGATATGCGAACCAAGTGTAACGTGGTAGGAGAATCTGTTATATTAAAAGATAAGTCAGTGAGGGTTTCCAGAGCCCTTTTAATTATATCTAAACTACTAACTGTAGCTGTAACTCGGGAGTTCCAGGAAAGATAGATCAAATATTAAGTTTCAGTTGATATGTTTTATTATTACTCGATAAAAATACAATATTCTTAGTCACACATTCAATATAGAGAACGAAAGACTAGCGAACAGTAGCTTCGTCCGGATTTCCTTTGAAGTGGACTTGTCCCGGAACTAATACGAACTTAACGTGGTGTGCGTCTCTTATATACGCTAACAATTGTTTTTTGTATATGCGCATCCGGATAACTATACTGATATTATGTTTACAAGCATATTCCTCATTATCAATATTTATGTTTATAGAATATGTAACAGTGACCCACATTATTGAGTGTCAATACTTGTGTTTATACTTATATTCATACTTCTTAGTGATTTGTAACGGTGACACGCATATTATATGATCCACTAAAACCCCCCCCCCCCCACACCCTTAAAAACAAAAACAAACACGAATCATTAAAAAAGTTGATCTAAAAGAACTTTAAAATTATGACTTTTTCCCATGTAGAAAACGAGTCGAAGAATTAAAATCAAATTGCAAAGGATTAGTGTGCGAACGGTTTTAACTGATGAGCAGTGGTTTATTAATCGTCATAGCAGCGCGTTTTTCTGGAGAATGAAAATGCAATTATTATCTTTTGATTCGAAGTAATTACGTTAAAATATGATTTTTATTTCCAAGATTATAAACCACCGTTATAAGTTGTTTCGATCATTTATAAAACTTAACAATGCGTGTTTTACAAATATAGTACATTCGCGAGATCTTAATATATATAAATTGTTTTGTATAATCATTAATCTTGAAGCTGTTATTTAAGATAACGATGATAATAATAATATAGTCCATCAGATTTATCACGAGATATACACTAAAGATTTACCATAGTAATAATATTACGTTTTAGTACGTGCGCTCGATGAAACAAATTATACTAAAATACAAATATTCTGTCCCGGGACGATAACATCTAGGTCCGCTGTAATGTAATATACTTCGAGAAATAATTAATATTTTTTCTCTTAGATTTCAATTGATATTACCACTGCTGAGAATGTTAGTTGTTGATTATTTTTTCTTTGTCCGCGAGAAGCTGTTCTAAAAGTTTCGTGTACCTACTTCTTTGTAGAAAAAATTATCTGGATGGTAGGTATACTTCTAGTAGGTTATTTCCTTAATTGTTTATCTGAACATTAAAAAGAAACAAAAAACAACCAACGGAAAATGTTGAAGAGATGTCAACAAGCGCTAAGAATCTCTTTTGTAATGGTGATGATTTATCATTACTTTCAAATTTTCCAACAAAACACATCACTTTTGCTGTTATTACTCCGTCAAGGCAGAGGTACTTCGAAGTGTGATCCGTGTAGCATATTAAGTATAATATATAATATAATATACTTCTGGTTTTGTTTTTATAAAATTATCTTATCAGATTATCCTGTCGATAGTGTTTTACATTGAAAAAAAAATAAAAACTGTACAGTGATTTTATTATATAGCGCGTCACGATAATTTTGGTATTTACATGCAGTTTTAAATAATAAGTACAAGATGAAGGTACAACAAATAAACACAGAGATTATTTTAACGTTTGATTATTGTTGTTTTTTATAAGATACCGCCGTTTTTGAAAAAAATATACAATTATTTTGAACGTCGTCATTTCAAATGTTTATAATTATTGTTTTATGTTTTTTTTTCATTTTAAACGACTTATTCGAGAGCAGACGATTTTTTGAGCATTTCAACGTATGAAATCAAGTATCGAACGATTATAGTTTCTCATTATATTATAGTAATAATTACACCATTATTATAACTAATTTTCAAACCGTTTGTGCTATGAGATCTTCCTTGATATCTATACTTTTAGAGTTCTAACTTCTAAAAGAATCACCCTGTATATTATTGTAGTAATAAAAGATTTAGAAATGAAAAAAAAATGTTATTTTTCGTTTCGTTAATAATTAAAAAGAGAAACAAAAAAAAAAAGCTACGAACATGTCGAAATGGCTATTCCCATGTAGTGAAAATTCCACGCGAATACTGCTGCAACACCGTTGGGATTATTTTAACCTTTTGTGGACTGCAACGTATACATTAATTCACCGAGAGGATATCATGAAAAACGCGGACTTCCGTCTGAGAAATACGCGTTCGTATAATTTCGTATTACCGGGTCCGGCACATTATATTATATACATATATTCACGTTGTACTATTCGGTAGTCGCGAAAATATTTTTGGATTTAAAAAAAAAAAATAATAAAAAAATAATAATGAATAAGCCAGCTTATTTTGGACCCTCGCAAACCATTAAACCGAATCCCGTGGGGTGTACAGCTGCAGATGTGCCGGTTAAAAGCCTGATGCAGAAAATCGGTGTTAATTGAGTGTAAAAACGGAGTGGTAACGAGTGTTTGAAATATAAATTATTTCGTGAGGGCACGAATAAGGCGTTTAAAACGTTGTGATAAAAAACCGTATGCCTTTTATAATAATATACGAGTTTTTATTGTCTCTTAGGTTTTTATCGATCGTTCACGCGGTCGCTAATTGTTATTTTTATCAATAGTTCACTTTTGGCCAACAACGTCTCATCACGACTACTGCTGATTCATGGATTACGGACATAATTATATTATACAGCCAGTTAAACAGAATAGTTTGGACAAGCATTGGTTTTTAGATGCTCCAAATAAGGTTCGACCTACGGTTTTGGATTAGCGTATCGGAGGATTTACCCTCGCTCGTTCACTATCTGAAGAAACGTGTTATCACTGTAAAATTATGATAATTTCGTAGTATACAGCGGGTTTATCTGAATGTCAGTCCTACACGCGTTGGTTTTTGTAATGTTGTGAACAGGGTGAATATATTTTTATTGCTTTATCATATTATTATATTATATACGAAAACAATAACCAAAAGTAAATTTTATTATGACATGCTCCTTCCCCCAGCGTAGCGTTTTATTTTTATTATTACGGACCTACGGTGTATTGCCGTCGTTTCTTCGGTAAGAAGCAATCACTACAAAAGTTATTATAATATATGTATAAATTGGATATTGACTATTGAGTAAAGCTGATACTTTGTGTAGGTGATTTTTCAACGATTTTAAAGAAAGTTATGAAAATATATTTTAGAAAAGGTGTAATTTACGAGACCCGCCCGACTTTACCGAAATCCATTTTGGATATTTCGTTGTAGCTGTGTGTCTCTAAACTTTCTAGGTTTATATTAGGTAGGTATTATAAAATAATATAATATTTTGTTTAATACCGTATAAAAAAGCGATACAATTTTTATTGATGTAATTCACTTTTTCAATTACGGGTTTCTAATTAAAAAAAACTAATTATCCCAATTTTCGAGGGTTAGATAACTCTGATTAATATATTATAGAAATTAATTAAAAATATATTAATTTGCTTTATTACTGCTTGACGATTTGACTTGAATTTGTTAGCTTTCATAAATTATTTTTAATTAAAGTGGCAATTATTAACTGAATATAATATTATATAATATTATTCACATGTATTATATATAATAAGTTCACGAGAATCAAATAAATTAAACATAATTTTGTATAATTTTACTATTTTCATAATTATTATTATTTCAGCGAATTCGAGTGTAGGTGTATCGCACTTTAATCTCCAGGTACACCGAAAGCCTATTGAAGTGAAAAAAGCTCTCGTAGCAAATGTGTCAAAAGTGCAAACGAATTGCATGTCTAGTGTTTTCTTTTGTACTTATGTAACTGTGTTGAGAAATGCAAATGTTGAGTGTTTAGCCATTAGTCATCTCAGAGTGTAGTTTTCGGGGAGTTCACCATCGTCGAGATTTAATGAAGTTCATATAGTGAGGATAAAAAGTAAAAGCACAGAGTTCAATGGAAATAACGCAATTTTATATGAATAAAATTTGTAATTTTATAAATAAAATAATACTATTATGTACGTCGTGATTTAGTGGTGTAGCTGATTTGCCTATCTATAACGCCGTGACAACATTTAATTATATTATTGATGTATTAAACGTGTTACATTATGAAACCGAAAATAAAATAACAATGTCAATAAAATATAATTATCGATTTTGGGTCATTTATATTCTAAATAAAAATAATATTTTATAATTTAGATTGTATATACTCCTTTGATTATATTAATAATATGTTTGGTCAATTAAATTAAGAAATAAAAATCTTTTAAAATTTCACAGCCATTTTGATAAAATTTAACTATACACATTATTATAGTAACAGTTAAACTGTATTATATATAAGTATTTAAAGGAAAAACCGATATATTTTAAATAACCTAACCGATATACTTCAGAATAATAATTACAAAGGTAATAATAAATAATATGTAACTTCGCACCTAACACAAAATATTATTATAAGTATTTTTTCTTTACGATGCACAATATTATAATAATGTCTAACGGTGAATGTTTTAAACAAAATTATATTAAAACAAAATTCATCGAGTTTGAATATCATGTTTAAAAGAGTATCAAATAACGCGGTATTGAAAAATATGATAATCGTTTAAGACGACATTAGTAAAAAGTGTACTTCCAACAAAATAAGAGTTAATGAAGCGGGAGAAGAACATAAATCATTCGTTGTCAATAAATTACGCGATTCGTTTTATGGAATAAATTGAAGTCGCGTGCGCGAATGCCGAGATGAAAATAAACGTTGACAATATTATCTCTAATATTAATATCTTCACCACAACTATCTCGGTAGGTACATTATATCGTTTTCGTCTTAGTGACGACTAAATAAGTGAAACGCTCAATGTAGGAGGAGAAATATAATATCGATCGAGGTGTTTGGGTGAAATCGGACGACCACGGTGCAGGTTACACGTTGGAGTTATTGTTTTATCGATATCACATTGTTTTTCGTACACACGCGTTTGTTATTATTATAATATTCATCCTAGACTATAATATATACTAGTTACTATACGGTGTTTATAAGTATTTACGTCGTTACACAAAATAGTGTAATATAATAATATAATAGGACGACTCGTAGTGATTTATTACCCGCCGCCGCTTATCAACCGCGGTAAATCGAGTGTTATTAATCGATCCGCAATCATTTTTTTATTATTTTCATCATTTTTTTATTCTTAGTGTGTCAAACACATACGCCACTCGAGTGGACGGACGAACAAGACGTACTACTCGTATGCCAACAAGTGTGTGTCCGCATAATATTTTGTCTATGCTCATTTTCCAAGGCTATAATATAATTGTTGAGCTATTTTTAACATTGATAATATGTTTTCGGACTTTGTACAACTTTTTATTTTCCAACCGATTTTCATACCTAACACTTTGTTTATTGCCGTATAAATGCAAATCAACAAAAAAAAAAAAAAAATAAAACAAAATAATTCCCTTTCAAAAAACCGCACTTGGACCCAATCATGTACATAACCTGGACTCATTTAATTTTCCTTTTCAAAATAATTTGTGTAACTGCATTACAAAAAAAAAAAAATGAAAATATGTTGTTTTATGGTTGTATTCATAATATCATAATGTAAAATATCCTATGTAACTAATGGCATGTGTCGCTGATGTTCATTTTCCTCACAGAGGAAATATATTTAGTAGCATGTCACTTATAATAATATAATATATGAATGGCATTTTTTTTCTACAATTTTGGCCTTTATGTATTGATCCATAGAATTATTCCATCTTTACAATAGAATATGGATTTTAATAATTGTGGTAGAAGCCCCATACGTTCTGGTCATATAAGCTATAATGCTGTAATTATTTATCAGACATAATTGGAAAGATGTTCTGCAACTGTTTGTGAAATGTAAAAGATTAGAAACAAATAAAATATAGAAGCCGCGTCAGAAACAGCAGTACTTATTCTTATATAAAAGCGAGTATAAAAGGTACGATCAAAATATAGCAAACACTAAAAACATCGAGTCTTCGTAAAAATTTAAAATTACACAATTAGTGACGTAAACTTTTAGTAAAGCCCCCGTATTTAAGCGGATGACTATAATATATACATGCAAAAAATAGATCACAAATATAATACCATCAATATAGATTACAGTTATACTTCAACGTGTCGTGTATCGGCTCAAAAGGAGAAAATATGATGGCCACCGGTAAAATATTATATTATAACCACGTGTATCACGAAAGTGATGGCTGTTCGTATATAATATGTCTGTATATATATATGTGTGTGTGTGTGTGTGTGTATTATGAATTATGATGGATTTTATCGACGTGAACGGAGCGGAAAATACAATATCGCGCACGCACATGGCAAGGTAAATTATTATGTGGGCCATATTTTTATTATATAATATACATATTATAACATATTATTATTATTATTACGACGACGGGAAGACGAGAAAAAAGGCAACAACCACGTCACGAGAGGCTGAATAAATTATTGAAAGGCCGTTATTGTGTAGAGAGAAGAGTGAATTTCCACTGGGGCCCGAAGACGACGGTAATAACCTATTCGCCGGCCCCGCGTCCGGAAAACAGTGTCCATCCGAGTTAAGTCTATCACTCGCGTAATGTGCGTTTTTTAGATGGTAGCGGAGTAACAGTGCAATAAGCATGCGCACACTTTTTTGTTTTTTTATCAGGCACACAATAAAAAATTTGTGACATAAAATAGGTACACAGTATACATTATAGGCATTGTATAAATGGTGATTTACCAATAATGTTTAACCCCCTCCCCCCTCCGCAATTTGTCTTGATAGTAAAGTTATATAATATAGGTAAGCTCGGTGATATAAAATAATAAATAAATATAATACCTATACGAATTTGGTTTTTTAATATATTATCTTCTCTCATTCGCCTTGAAATCCATCGTGAACGCAAAATCCGTTCTTGGGCGTACCGAGGGCGGGTGAAACGGCCGTCGAACGAGAAACGGACTTAAACAAATTAACCGTCGTCGTCGTCATCTGCTCGCGTTGCTGACGAATATCGGTGACAAAAGCGTCGAAGGTACGGTACGGTACATACCTTTCATATTATAATTATTATTATGCAATACGATGTACCTATTATTATTATTGTTATAATTTCGTTTGGATGAATTCGAAATATTTGCACCGCGAGTACCGCATCAGCCGTACGTCATTGCTCTCACACAAACGCTCACAGACCGGGAAAGACGGACGGACAGTTTGGCGAGAGAAGACTGAGAGTGGGAGTGACGGAGACAGAGATGGTGATAGGAGAAAGAGAGAGGGTGGAAGAGATAGAGAGAGAGAGAGAGAGAGAGAGAGAGAGAGAGAGGGTGGAAGAGATAGAGAGAGAGAGAGAGAGCGAGAGATAGCGAGTGGAGTGAGAGGCAGAGAGATTAATGTAAATTAATTTATGTGCGTATCAGTGGTTGTGGTGGAGGCGGATCTGCAAAATGTTACTGCCAGCGGGTTTGCGCGTTCGTGTGTCGGACGAATATAATCCGTTAGACGCGTTTTACCCCTCCACGCAACCACCGTCGCCCTCGCCGCCGGACCGTTTGTCAGCCTTGGCTGAATGAGTGGCACAATGATATTATTGTTATATACGCGTAAATTATATGTACCTAAGCCGTGTATTACACAAACACATACACGCAAACAGTTACACGTGCGCATAAATGTCTATAGCACAAAATATACATTGAGGAAAATAACAGTAGGAATTCTAGGTTACCGATATGGTCGTCAGAAGAAAAATCGTCGCCAACGAATCGACGACTTTCTGTTCTTTTCGTCGATCAGCACTTCGCGTATACTGCACCCAATAATAGCGTAATACGCAAGGTCGTCCACCGAGTATACTTATCCCCTTTTTTTCCTTCCAATAATGCAGTTATTCAGTATCTCAGTTTTTAATTTTTTAAGTTGACGTGCTTGCGTATACTGATCGCCAAAAAAAATCGACTCTGACGGAGTTTTGCCCCAAGTAAACAACGACTAAAATATACAACGGGTAGGGGGGGAAGGGATTTGCGACAGCAGGCCTATCGTTATCGATCCTTTAGATTTTATTAAAACCTTTCGGGGAAAAAATTTGAGTTCTGCTCGCGACTCAGGCCCATAAGAAATGGTATAGTTTTGAACTGTAATATTGACCATTTACGTCATATTGATATTATTGTTTGTAATGTACCTCGTCGCCTAATATTTTGCAGACGTTTACTTCCGCGTGATAATATTACTATCGTATCGATCGTGTACCGAAAAACGTATACCGCGGTGAACGCGGTAATGCGAAAATGAGGACAACCCGCGAGATAACGTTATGATACCGCGGTTCCCGACGGAGATGTCTGAATGGTATTATGATTTCGTCTGCTGCGCGAAAAAGTCAAGACACACCGGTATCGACGGTACACGATCGAACAACACAACTTTTAGTCGTCTGCGGTTTTTCCACTCGCACAGTGCAACGCCAATATCATAATAATATTATAATAATAACAAAATTTCGATACGCCGTGGCCCGTCTTGTTATCGGTTCTCCGTGTTACTTAATGTTTTAAATCAGACAACGCCGCAGCGTGTATTATGATAATATTCCCGACGCGTTTTCAATTAACGGTAACCGCATCGAAACGGTTTCTGAAATTAATTTAAAAGTTTAATCAACAAGTGAAATTATTTACACGAAAAAAAAATATAAAACAAATATAGGAGGTGGATATACATATTATATTATATTATATAGGTACTTCGCGTTAGAAGCCCGACAAACTGACGTGTGAATAAATTAACTTTCGCTCCGCTGTTGTGGCAGCTTTGGTCCGCTTTGGGGCTCGTATTGTTCAATCGAAAAAGAGGTGTGAATAAGTAGGTGTGTTTTCGAAACAACAAAACGAGGAATAAAATAGTAATATAACAAGGTGTACGAATAATAATAATAATAATAAAAAGGCGATTTGAAATTCAAATAAGCCATACGAAGGTATAATTTCACTTATTATCGGTTTTAAAAACTATTCAATCGTGATAAATGGTCGTAAAAATTGATGTGTATTTTTATTTACTTTTTTTATGCAATGACACTCAATGGATAATAACAATACTAACATGTAAACACGCGTGTTATTTCAAGTTTACCGAACGAATTATAATTTGTAAGAAATTTCACGTATTATCTAAAAAAAATATACCTATCACTTTTATAATATTTCAAAAATAAAATTATTTGAATATTCTTATTGGTTTTTGAGAGTGGAAGTTGTTCTACACTCATCTACAGTAATATTACAATGTTAAATTATGCGAATCAATTGAAGTCTGCAATTGAAATACTTACGTAAACCATGTAGGTACAACGAATTGTTGTCAACTCGCATGAAACTAATATGAAATGATATGTTGTCGAAATCATGTGTGTGAGATATCATTTATATCGACCTGTTGTACGCTTCGGTGTTTTCTATTTTCTCGGTAACTCATTTTGGATACAAATCTAAATACGACCCGCAACCCAAGTGTATATGTCTCCAGAACGAAGCTCGATAACTCGAAATTATTTTTGTAACATGTTTAATATATTTTACAATATTCTATATAGACAAGTCGGCGTTGGTAGTTTGAAGGAGTGTAATAAATATGTCGACCAAAATGTTAACAGTCCGACACTGGGAGACTATCTGAATAATAATCATAGGCAGTACCGTTTGGGCAGTGAAATTATTTTTACCTACGCGAGCAATACGCATGTGGACTTTGACGCGCATATTATTACATTTTGTTAATTTTTTGCCCGTACATATTACATAGTACTACATTACTAAATAGTAAATCGCAACTATTATAATGATACTATACCTTTACTTTTAGAGTATATTTAATTAAATGTTATGTTTTTAATCATCGTAGGTCAGTTATTTTGTTCACTCCGTTGATTAATCTTGACTGAATTAAACATTGCTTGTGGTGGGGCAAAAAATTATAATAGAAAATGTGAATTTAAAAAAATATATATTCAAGTAAATAGGCTTACAGATGAGAATACAAAGTAAAAATAACATGATATGTCTAAATACAAAATAAAATAAAAACGGTACAATCAAAATCAAACCACCTTTAATCTATCTTTAAAATAATATACTCACATTAGTTCATTTAATAATCAAAATGTAATGACTTTTTCAACAAACATATTAGGCACTATGATTTTTTTGACGTGGCACAATCAACAATATTTTTGTTCAAGTCCAATAGTAACGAGTTGTAAAACGCTGGACGTAAGTAGTCTACAAGTTTCTTATCAAATTCACTATTTGTGTATTGTACAGCAACATGCCATATGCTATAAAATGTCTCATATTTACTTGCTTAATTAGTTTGATGGAAACCAATAAAATAGCAGATAACTTGTAAAGATCTCTAACTTGCTTTGTTTACCCATAAACGTATATTCACACACATCTTATTCGGCCAAACCGTATTTTCGGTGAATCTCGAGCTCAGTACATTTGCCCAAAAAGACCACATTTAAGGTCCATTCGCTCGGACGGTCCCCGCCCCCGGCAATGTCCGCGTTGTAAAGGTCTTGTTATCAATCGCGGCTCGCATTACGAAACCACAATAGCAAATTAGCGACACGAAATGGCCCAATGCAGACGGACTTGACTCGGGACCTCTTCACTGACAGTGTGCGTAACACAAGAGTGAAAAAATAAATAGATCGTTGCATTTTTTTTTTTACAAGTGTTGTATTCGTACGAGTCACCTGCAACGTCACTGGTCAGGTTATGGCGAGTGCGCGTGCCTGAATGAAAAATTCGGTCGAGCGTAATGACGTCTGGTGCAGCGGTGTATGGTTTAAGGGTGTAAGTTTTTGATAACTATCCAAGTGCGTGCAGACAACGCGACGCGGACGTTCTGAGTGAAAACAATAAATAAACTTTCACCGAAACCATATTTTCCGCAGCTTCTAGATTTTGTGTTTTTTTTTTTTATTCGTCTATCATACGACACGTGTGTGTGTGCGCGTTTGCAGTGGCCTAATGATTGTTATGTTGTCATTCCGACTAAGATGTTTGCCTGCTGAGACAATAATGGCGGTTTATAACGACGAAGAAACAAAAACCGTTTCGTATCGTAGCAGAGACACCTGTCACGAAATCAATCTTTCAGTTCTCCGACAAATATTACATTAATTTCTATAATATTATGACGTGAATCATTGACGCGTAGGGTGACAATGGCGATTCTCTCTGGGCTCTATACTGCGAGAGGAAGACACGTCGTCAATTCTGCACTTTCCCAAGTGAGACCGGTTCCATTATGGAAGAGTGTCGCGTGTGGATGAGCAGAACGGATTTTCCTTGGATCGTACCGTGTAATCTGGCTAGACAGAGGATGGAGGATGTTTCATCGCGTATATGCTCACACCATTATTTTTTTGACAATGCAGTTATTAAAAATCAGATTTTATTGAATTTCTTAATATACTTATTAGGTTATATTTTCAAATTCTTGAGATATTTTGGATAACTTGACGATAGTATCCTATGGTGATACGAATACCCTGTTTTTAAAATAAGAATTGAATGATATTTTTAATTACGATAATAATGTGGAATTCGTGAATATTATATATGCATACTGTATCGATATTTGCATTATGTCAAAATTAAAATCGAAATATTTCTGATTTTAGATTAACACGTGTAATTATATAGTACTGTAACTTACACCACATTAAATGCATGTGGAGACAATGTTAGCTATAAAATAGTTATTTAATGAAAATGAAATATTTTAATTTTTCAAACAAAATATTATTATTTAGCAACGCACATGTTCAGCCTCTAAAAGTTTTTTTTTAAAAATGTTTTCCAACTACAAATATTTTTTGCCTTTTGATATTTCAATGTTGTTTACATAGGTAGTGAAATTATAATAAAACATAACATTTTATATTATGAATAAACTAAATGAGCAGAGGAGGAGGAGAAGAAGGAGGAAGACGCTGACTGTAGTATATAACAAATCTATAACAATATATCGGTATATTAAAATATAATAATGTAAGGTTTTGATAATAATTTAAAGAAAATGTAACGACTGATTTGACGTTGTCCAGATCGGGACCCAACGATTATTCCTCTCAAAACACAGTTTGATTATGCTTTGTATCGGGCGCATAAAACTGTTGTTAGATTCATTTTCTCGCTACTCGAGAACCCTGCCATGACAATAAGCAGTATAATATCATCGGGACGCGTTCATAACGCATGGTGGGTACTAGGTGTGATATATGTACGATGCAATAATGCAGACGTACGCGTTTATAGGACTTAAATATCGGCTAGACGACAAGTGAAAATGTCTGTGCTGCAGCAGACATCGCGGTCTCTAGACATTTTAACAATACGGTGGTAGACGCGTTATTGTGTTCAACACTCCGAGCGATGGACGCAACGACGACGACGACGACGACTGCGAATAATGGCTGTCAAAAAAATTATTTTCCGCAAAATTGTTTTAGAGTTGAACACCGATCCGGCGCGAGCAACAACAACGACAACTGTGCGCTAGTTAATTTGTTAATACAAATAAAATATATATATTGCGGCTCGGTCGGGTGGTGTATATATATATATATATCTTATATACACGCGTAAGCTGTACGCAGTTGTTTGTGGCGTTCATCATCGTTTATATTATTATTATAATAATATATTTGGTCGGATTTCGCAGTCGGAAACACGACGGGCTTAACATCGGTTTCGGTTAGTGTTTCCGTGTGAATTCCGGCCTCGTATACTCTCTGAGATGAAATATATACGCATATACATGTTTAATTATTATAATAATAATAATAATACGCGTACGATACTGAAATTAATTTAAAGTTTTTAAGCTCGACGACCACCGCGATTGCTTTTGTCAAAAATATATATAATAATAATTTATTATCGTCGGCCCTGCGGCCCCCGGAACAGCGACGTTGGGCTTTTGAATTTTACTAGAACAGCAGCAGCTGCAGCTGTACCTAGTTAGAAAGCGTTTGGTCAAAAATATCGAGACCGCGTACTTTTACCTCGTCAAACTGCAGCAGTTGTGGTCCTTTACGTCGGTGGTTTTAGAAAAAACGTAATACTAGCCATCAGTATTAAAAAATATCATGATATTAGTGATTAATATAATATCATCATTTACTATTATAAATAATAGGTACCAAAATGTTATAACGGTTATCGAACGCTTTTTGAATTGTATATAAGGTAGATAAGTGGAATAATATTTTATCGTGTTTCGATATTTACGCTTTCAGAAGACCCAAACCGTTAGGTATCGAGCGTAATCCATGTGACGATTTTTCGAACTCCTCGACCCTTTCTCTACAATAATTAACCCAATAATTACGACTATTGATTATTTTAATCACATTATAAGACGGGCTCGAGTTCCCCCCAAAATAAAATGTTGGCCTATATACGTATGTGAATATACCGCTTCGAATGTAATTTTCCGTTTCTTATGCATATACAAACGGAAGAGTTTCGAACGAGACAATAATTCCGCGGACAACAATACAACACGAACAATACATCACGATCGTCGGCGAACACGAAGTGATGAGGAGTTGTTGTTGCTTGTTGTCGACGACGGTGGTCGGCGACAGCGATCGATGCGTGCCGACGAGACAATACAGCTCGCACAAAGTATTGTATTATAATAATATGTGTATACCGCGTGCCACACATAATAATAATATAATATACACCGCGCGTTATCGAGGGACCCAAAGTTTTGGACAAGATAACGGATCGGACTGATATTTCAAACTTTCCACGCGTATCGCGTACGGTTGTCACTGCACTGCAGCTTATTGGGACGCGAAATTCGGTTGTTGTCCTACTTATTTTTCCCCGGTTTTCCTCCTCAGTTTTCCGACCGTACACTCAAACTATCGGACGGAACACTGCAATGACGCGTGTAATGCTCGATCCTCGGAGTACACCGCCCTCCCACCCCCGAACGGCGCGTCGCGACGATAGAACTTTAGGCTTTTTATACGCCCAACGCGGCACTTATTTATAGTATAAGGTCGGTACGCTGTAGTGTGACCAAAGTCAAAAGTAATGCCATAAAATATATCGCCTAGGTCGTATGCGATGAAAATTTGTTAGATTTCAATGGGCTCCACCGTTCGTGTGGTGGACAATAGAGTTATATATTGGGCCGTGAGGTAGTAGCCTTAGCTTGAAATGAAGACATGATGATACCAAACTCCTCCTATTTATATATTACTATTTTTTTTTGAGTGATATCTTGAAATCGATGTGGATAAATATTATTGTATGACGAATTCAATCGACATTCTTGTAGTATGAAAATTTTTTTGTTTATTCGCCAGACAAAATACAGAGTGGTAGTTATTTTAAATTCATATTTTATAAAAAAAACATTTTGATGTATACAATATCAGACGACAACCAATGTGGGGGTGTCACATTAAATATTTAAAGTATATATTCCTTTTACATTTTAATAGTAAAAGACCTTTTGAAAGTTTTATTCAAATAACTGTCTTACAGATCAGAAGAAAAATATGTTTATTACATCATATTATAGGAGACAGAAAAATCAAGCACCTACGACGTGTGAAGGTATATAATACAATTTTGGTTTTTCATCTGTCATCGTATAATATTATTCTGTGGTGTACAACTGGATGAATATCCCGTTCCGGTGTAGAGTTTAACGAAAAAAAAACACTCGAAAACAGGTTGTGTGGTAACGACCTGTACGATCGGGCCGTCCTCCAATACTGATGTAGACGATTGTTGCAGTCACTCGAGGTAAGACTTTGAATCTCACGTTAACGTTCGAAACGATGACAAGTCACGATTAAACGGTAACCTCAACCACAGTGGTGTAAAAAAAACCTGTATAACATAATTGTTCGACCATGTACCTACAAAACGGTAACAGTTTATATTATCATAATCAACAAAATAATTTACTCTCATGACTCGACCGGACAGTCGTTACACACATTTTTTGTACGTGTGTGTCATCTTCCCGTGTACGTTTTGTACAAAATAAATTTGTTGTAACGATTTTATATTAGCAGCCGTAGTTTTCAGTTGTTATTTCGTTATTCCATTTTTTGTGTTTAAAATATTGTGGTAGGTATCGTGCAAACACGAATCTTAATCTTTTCGTTTTATAATTTCATGGACAAAATAGTTTCGGATCTTAATTTAAAAATAAAAAAAATACATATATATTTCGATTTTGTGGGATTTTCGATTTAAGTAGATTATGACGAATCGTATAAGGGAAGTATGTATATAAAATTACATTTTACACGAACATAATTGTGCAGGCGTTATTGGTTGATTTTATTTGGTAAAATATATCGGTTATTATATTAAATTATTTTGTTATACACAGCATGTATTTATTATCTATTCAAATTTACGGACAATTATTATTCCTATTATAAATTGAATATAATTTAAATGCCAACCATGTGACTATTGTGTAATATTTGTAAAAATTCGTCTCGTATATTTTTCAAAACCGACATAATGTATGAAAATATTTTATTTCAAAAACAAAATTTTTGATTAAAAGCATATAATACCTGTAATATAGTGTATAATTCTATGGGTTGAAAATGCTTATAATTGTAACACAATTTTACTTTGAAACTTTCTTCTGTTTTTTTTTACGACTTTTATATACTATTATAATTTGTCTTAGTTTTATTTCTGAAACAAATTATTTTTCAAATTAAATACATGTATATAATCACTTTATAACTCAGAATTGGGTTGTATGAGCATTGCATGTATTTTATTTGTGAACACAGTCCTTAGGTATTTTAAAAACGAAATTACACAAACTGTACTTCGTATTTTCTTTTTTGTTGACCTTTCCAACATTCAGAATGTAAAACTTATTTTGTTTTAAAAGATACAATTTTATATTTAATAATTTGACTGCCACGAGCTTCATATTGATGCTCTACATTGTTCTAAGTTTAAATCAAGTACCTTCATTGGATCTCGGTTATTTTTTATGAATACCTAGATGATTAAAAACAGCACGTTAAATCAAATGTATTACATTAAATGTGTTACTTTGGTATTACCTACCTTGCTGTGTTGCTAATTGTAAAATATTTTCAAATTCAACACTATAGGCCGAGAACATTAGATTTGGGTCTCACTTCACATCCATTATGTTTAAAAACTAACTATTCATAGTGAAAACAATTTGTCACAACACTTGTATTGCTATTTTAATCTGTAAAAATGTGTATGGGTATTTCCACGGTCATTATAAATCCATAATATCGAATTTTGAATTTTAGTAAGCAATTTTAACGTGTTTTTTTACACCTCATGGACTAATTGTAATATTATATTATACACCGTAATATTATATCTGACACAACGTGTGCAGTTGTACATTTCGTTTGGTTATTATATGTTATTTAATGTAAGCAAGGGTCAATAAAATTCTGAAAAGCTTTACGGTCCACCCTGTATACTGCAAATATTATTATATTATGCTATAACGCTCGTAATCTCTAAATTCTGTATGCACATTGTTTTATTATTATTGTTCGCCTTGTCAATACATTTTAATCCTGTTTTGAAACTGTTTGTGTATACACACGTAGTATTCGACGCGGGAACGTCGTTCGATTAATGAACAGAGCGTACACAACATTTTGAATTCATATAATATTTTGTACGCAGGGTGGACTAACGAGTTCCGTCGTTTTCGTGTCGTCCTACGATCTATATTTTTATTTTACGAGGATCCTGCGCGTCACACACGTTACGGCAATCGTGTTGTAAACCTGCACGGAAGGGGTGCAACGGTGGTTTCGAGGACAAGATTAATGCAGGTACATGAAACGTAGGTCTCGTATTATTACTCGGACGCCAGGACGGGAAAATGTTTCTAGAGAGTGTGGAGAGAGAGAGACAGCGAGAGAGATGAGAGAGAGAGAGAGAGAGAGATGATGTATAAAAGGATTTATAGAAGGACGCGCGTCACGACGCATATGGTACCTATATATACACACACAGACCGTAAAAGGATTCATAGATAAACGTGGAGTTCGTGATTTGGAAGAAATAAGGTATACGAGGTGCAATCAGGATCGGTCTACGATTATGTTTCAGCGGGTAAGGTAGGGTGGGAACCACAAACGCGAGGAGAAAATACAGACGGTGGAATGGTTCTGTGCCAGGAGGCATGGCGTATAAGTAGGGATGATCATGTAGATTTTCCAGGCGTTTTGTGTGAGTTTACACGGACGAGGCAGGAAAATTGCGTTTTAAAATGAAAAAGATATGTGCAATATTTGGCGGAATCGAGGGAAATCGTTATCTATATTATATTATGTTCTCTCCGATGTACGGTCTCTCTCATTCCATAGGACGTATATAGCTACTACACTACAACTGGTGGCGCGATGGATTCGGTTCGGTATTAAATTATTATATATTTTTATTCACTTATTGGATGTCAGGCACTTCGTTAAAATATCATATTACATTGCGCGAAAAACATTAATTGTTCAAACGTTATAATGTTGTCTCTAATCTAATAGGACGCACACAATATAGGTTCCTTATAACAAATGAAAATCGTATTAAAAAAATATACAACGTGATATTGTTTGTAATTTATTAATAAATATTATAGTTTCAATAATTGGGGCATAATATCGTAATACTATTAAAACTGTTATATTGACCGTGTCATTGTATATATTTTATTAGTTACGATGCTACTCATTTTCTTTGAATGCATTATATTGTACCTACGATTACTGTCTAGACGGTATCAATGTGACTTGTCGACATAATAAATTAATATTCTTAACAAGTTAAATATTTAAAAGTATAAATTGTATTTTTAATTCGACTCGCATATTATTTGTAACTTAAATAATTTGCTACGTCCGACCAAATTGATCGATAAACATTCCTATACGGTAATAGTGTTACTGTGACTTCCGATTATGTAAAAGCTGTATTGTTATTTAAAAATGTAAAATGGATTTATTTTTTTGTTTCAAACGTAATTGATTCGTGAATAATCGTACGCTATTCGGCCCAGTGTCTGCAGGTCGACCCTGGGTGGTGGAGCAGAGGTGTAGTAGGACGATTAAAACATTGTTTATACGGATCAATCTTGACACGGACGAGGGCACACCCCACATTAATCGACTTTATTTCCTAACCCACTTTCGGAAACGCCGCCACTGATTCGGCCGAACGCATGAGATTGATTTGCTCTAAGTTTTCGTCGGTGGAATATCGTGAAGAGACACGAGCCACTTTATTGTAATGCACCGACTATAATATAATGAAATAGCGATGATAATATGCATAGAGCAACGCTCTCGAACAACGAGCGATATTATTATATTATGCGCACTGTGTGTGTGTGTGTGTGCGTATGAGCGACCGCGGTTATCGTGTGCAGTCATACCATTAACACGGTTCTCGGTATAATGCAAATACCAGTGTGTTATATTGATCAACGCGATATTATGTATAATAAATATTATTATACCGGTACATATCGTATATACTTTCGTTACTCGAGAATACTACGCCACGGCGAGGGGTGGCTGCGACCGGGGTGGGTGTCGGTCGGTACGGTGGTCGGGTGACGCGGGCGAACGCCAGACCGTTATTATATATTTTAGACGTGAGCGCGCGCGCACACATACACACACTCACCCACACCCACTCCCCGCACATTATACCGACTACGCGAGGAAATCAATTTATTTTATATATTATTATTATTATTATTATTATTATTTCCCTCGCGCGTTGTCGGTCAAACGTTATCGTCGCGGTAATTTGTTCGGACGGATTTACGGAGGGGAGGAGCAATCGAATTGTCGGCTGCGGCGGCGGAGGCGGTGGCGTATTCTGACAAATAAAATAATATATATATTATACGAGAGAACGCCACCACGAAAGACGGGCATTAGGTGCCGGTGTGGGTGGGAGGTGAGTGCAGCACATCGTCTCCTGCGAGAAAACGCGGATGGGTGAGCCTGCGGCGGGCGTACTGTATAGTCCCTGGAATTGGGTCTGAAGATTTAATAAACTCCACGGTCCGCTTAATTAAACGACCGTCGTCAACTACCGCGGCGGACTGCTGCAGTGTTTACGTTGAACGACTACGCGATGCTTCACTTCGTCATAGTCATCGTCGTGTGCACGCTCGGACGCCGCCTTTATACAGTACGATAATAATAATATATTACCGTCATATTACACCCATACGCCGTGGTAATCATAGCCGCCAAACAATAATAATAATAATTATTATTATTATTTTAATATTGACATGGTATTACGAATAATGTACGCACGCAGTGAAGGCCACTCGACTGGATTCGTAAATATGGTGTGTGTGGAGTATTATATTACATATCATGGAAAGCGGGGGCGTCGGGCGACGCCGTGTCGTACAGAGAGTTTTCCTCCCTTTCCCGCGGGACGACGACGACGACGACGACGTTCGGTATGATTAGAGCGCCGCGTTGTGTGCGGTCGGATATAATAATAATAATATATAATAATATATAGCACTTATATATATAATACGCGGTTGATACGGTCGTTGAATTCGAAATTCGAGTGCGGGCTCGCTATATGCGCCGAGTTAATTATTTTTTATTTAATTAAACCCCGAGAGTTGAAGCCGATCGTAGCGCAGCCTTGACCTCTGATATCATACACACACATATTATATTATTATATATACCTATACATACCCGATGGTTCGTGGACCGATATTAAAAATAAATGGGAAAAAAACCTTCGTTCCCCCCGCGATATTGTTTTTCAATAAATAGGTAGTTGTCCGATATAAAATAAACGGTAGGAATGCGTTTTCGACAATATTATATATTATTAACTATCTTCACAAATCCCTGTATCGTAGAAATATTATATAATACCACTTTCATAATAATATCGTCTTGGATATTAAATATTATTATTCGTTTTGGATGACTTATATGCTTTCAACTACAATCGATATTCTTCTATAGACTATAACACGTCTCCAAGTCATCATTTCTTTCCATCTGCACAGTGTGGCGGGAGCGCGGGTTGATCAACCCATAGACCTTACGAAGTTCCATATAACAGCGATATATATCGGGATGTGTACCTAATATGGGTTTGAAAAAGACATATTTTAAAATTTAGACGTGGTCCTGTGCTTCGTACACTTTAATCGCACGCGTATAACGAATAATATACTATTATGTCATCGTCTCCTTCGCGCGCGCCCTTTTCGTCGTCGTCGTATCGTCGTCAAATTAAGCGCTTAATCGTCTCGTTCTTCGTCCTGCGCGGTGACGATGCGCCGAGGAGATGAAGGATCGCATATATATATATAACTGTCACGACGATAGGTGATCACGAATGCTCAAACATTTTCCGCTATCGAGTAGGTGCGCGGAAACCGTTATTAGCACCTGAGTGCGGGACCGCACGTTTATGGGGTGCAATTTTTCGGAGCGCCGCGTACGTCGTCTCGAGCTTTTCCCGAAATGCTTTTCTGCGGTGGCGACAATATGTCAATATGTGCCGCGTGTAGTGTGTACGGGCGGCATTGTACGTCATTTTCTAATGTGGCCGCCGAAACATATTTTTCAAACGAGGGGGCGGCGGCGGCGTCACGGTGGCGTGTCGTCGCAACTATTTTCATTAGTTTTCAATTATAACTTTCACCACAAAGAAACTAGGTAGTTTTTCGAGTGAAAAGAAACAAGCAATTCAATTAAAAACCAATTTAATCCATGTCGTATTTTACAATCGCCGCCGTGAATTTTAATATAATAATATTGTACTTACAGAATACGTACGGAATACATATACGACGTGTACATACGTCATATAATAATAATATAATGATAAACTGCTGAAGAAAAGTTTGACGAAAAAGTGAAAATTGGAAATGTTCACTCTTGTGCGCTGAACGGTTTCGTTCCATCAACAGCTATTCGTGATGACAATAATAATATTATGTCAGAAATATTATGAAATACAAAAATATTTAAAATATTATCGCGTTTTTATCATAATGCGCTCGTAAATCGTTAAAAAAATGTCATCTGCCGGATCGATGATATTATTCAAAATCAAAAAGATGCTGGTCGGACCGTGCGTTTATAACAATATAATAATATTATATTATATGACGTAGGTACCATTTCTTTAAGACATGACGTCGTCGTCATAATGTTATTTAGGCAACGAAAGCGTCACACATAATATGTAGGTACATTGGTACCTCACCAATGTATTTTTCAATAATACGATAATATTGTTGTCATTGCGAGTTAAAATTCGTTTGCGTGACTTGTCGTTATTATAATACCTTTACGAAACCAACCAACTGCAGTTATTATTATTATTAAGTATTGGTAAGACATATTCGTATGCATGTACGTATCTGTGTTTTTTTCGGCACTGGCTTATATACGTGTACTGTTCTAAAATAATAATACATTATTCGGTCCGGTCTAATGGCCGAGTAGCGATTTGAAAAAAAGCGACATTATTAACCCTCAAAATTAAGTAATAGCCCGAGCTCGGAGTCGTATTCACGCACAATTTAACTAAATGGATGAGCCATTTTCGTTACCTGCGCAATTTATTAACGTTTTACGATGAAAACGGTCTTTATATCCGTTTTGAACTTATGTCGTTCACCTCACCCCCACCGTCAAAAACGTGGTTACGACCACTGCACCGGTGACGACGACGCTCGACGACGTCGCGAGTGCCGAATATAAGACGCGTCGAATATCATTCGGACTTTTCGATTCGATGGGTATGATAATAATAATACCTATCGTGTCTATAGATACACCGTCGGCGTTAGACGTTGGGCTTTTTTATTTTCGTTAGACACCGAGGTATCCAATTTACCTTACAATCTAATCATGTCAAGTATTCGTTTTCGAGAAAAACCATTCAGGCGCGATAAGAATAATAATAAAAAATCTATCTATATTCGTCAGTATTCCAATGATAAAACTTACCCACACCTACTCGAAAACCGTTGTTCGAAACGAACGACACCGTTCAGCGGAGAAACGCCTGATATTTATTCGTATAGCATTATACAAAAGGTATATTCTCAAAGTTATTTTGAGAAACAAATACAGTTTCGAAGCAGCCTGCAGTTCGTGAACAAAATATATAGCACCTATACGTACAACTGTTGTAGCAGTGTTGCACACTTGGAGTGCATTTGTTTTTTTATTGTTCGTGGATATTATTATTCACGATTCGATAAAATAATAATTTATAATCTGAGCAAATCGCCTTCGACTGCTGTTGTAGTAGTGCTGTAAAACGAGTCGAATCCAATTGCAATAAACCCGCTTTCCGTGCGCGGGACAAAAGCTTGCTGCAATGACAAAACTAAAACAACAACAAAATTACTCGAGTCAGATAAAAATGCGAATAAATCTGATTCCCTAGATTTTCGGGTTTCTTTCGGTTTGTGTGTTCCCCGTCCAAAACTCGCCTTTTTACGCTTATCTGAGCGTTTTCGTTTTTTTTTTTATTATTTGTTTAATTACTTTTGTTTTATCAGAGAAAAATAAAAATAATAAAATATAAACGTATTTCCTTAGGTAGCTAAGGTTTTTTTTTCCGCTTTGTTTACAATGTTCCACTTTTTGAAATTACTTTTTATCGAACCTCTCGGATTTGAATTGAATCAATTTTCGTGATTATTTAAAAAATAATGTTTACCGATTTCAAGCGACATATACCTACCTAGGCGAATAATAAAAACTCGTGTTTGTACAAAACTCGGCTGCCTTCGTGTTGCGTAATCATCGTGAATTGTTTCCGAAGGAAGCATGAGCAGCCGATAGGGTACAATTTTAGAGGGGTGAGTGGGGGCCAGGAAAATAAAAAATGTATCAAAATGTAAACTAATAATTATTATTAAGGTTTAACGTTAATTCAACGTATAAATGTATTAATGTGTCTATGCCGAGTAATAATAAATAATAATAAATATTAATTACAATAGTCATGTGAATAATAATAATTATAAATTAATACATTATAATGAGTGCAGTAAAAAAAAATCATAACCAAATGTATTGTTTGGCATCGAAAAATTATAAGAACTGCACATTCATTGTACTGACGTCCTGCTTCTTGAACGAAACTATCCTTGTACAAAATATTTACCCTTTCCCGACGGATATTTTAAGTTTTATAATTATTATATTTTCAGCTAAGACAAGTGACCCGTTTACCACACCCCCCATCCGATTCGGGCGAAGTGTATAAAAAAAAAACCAACGAAAAACATTCGTATACGAGACAGCGTATCGCAGCTTCACTCGCGCTTCCCATATTTGACGAGAACCCTACGATGATGATAATATTATTATGAAATATTAATCGCTAACCCGTTTGTTATTAATGTCTGTTGAAACAATTTTCGTGCGAGCAAATCGACCTCTGAACCGTGAAAGCCATTCACACAACAAATCACCGGACTATGTGTACGGTTAATTCCACGAGATATTACGCCATATTGGCGCCATCGCATACTGACGTACAGAGCGCGTAAAAATGTTCTCTCTCACAGGATCCGACACAATATTATACAACAATATATATATATTATTATATTATATAGGGATATAATATAAACTACAGAAACGATGAATAATTCATCGGTTTTTATAATATCTACTTGGGATACAATCGTATAAAAATAATATATACTATCGATATAACTGCGTTACCATCACGTTATTTTAACTCGGAGCATCCACGGATAATCGAATTTAAGTTTATTCAATATGTTTTTCAGAATTTTTGAAATCTGCATAACAATACATCTATAATAATAATATTATACTTCCTTCTACGATGGAATAATATTATTTGATTAAAACAACTTAAACTTAACATATACAAATAATTTTAACGGACAGTGAAATTTATTTATAATCACTGCAGTTTTTTTATATTAATTTATTGATTATTACCTATATTATGCATTGGTGGCGGCAGCGTGATTGATTTATTTCCACAGTGACAATGGTAAAATGTTTTAATAGAAATTAAACAAAAACAGACTAAAAGCTCATACCACAGTAATTTATAGCTGACAGTATAATGTATATTAAGTACACATCGAGCCAACTTTAATTTATTCAACGAACAATTATTATCCTATATTTTCACAATGTCAAACAATTTGAAAATATTTTTGGTGACTTAGAAATAATAATAACAATAGTACAATTAATATTGACCAAATCGGGAGCGGAAATAGCTGTAATTTTATCTATCCAGTATTATGGGGATCTTTGAATTTTAATAACTCAATTAATTTTTGAGCGATATCGCTGACATTTTTTTGGTTTTATAAATTGTGTATTATAATTGTTACACACATTACGATCATATTATATAGTATGCTGTTATAGCCTTTGCGTCACAACGTTTTCAAGATACCTAAAAATATATTATATTCTAAGGTGTGGTACACTTTTACTTAATATCCATAAAGGTCACTTATATTTAAACTGTTATTTTCAAAGAAACTCTATAGTTAACACGCAACACGAATGGAAATATTAAATAAGCTTCTACCGTTAAAATGTTTTAGTGAAAGTGAATGTACTTTTGTTATTTTTAATATTTTATTTTTACCATACAGTTATTTTCCTTTTTATTTTTATACGGTTTGATTTAGTTGATTTGTGATCAATAAAAGTCTGTTTTCTCAACACGATTTTTTTTTTTTTGCGTTTGACTAAAATGCTAATATCGGGGCAGTCAAGGAGGGGTGATAGTTTTTATAAATTGCCTAAAAAATTATAATATGTGTACATCGAGTGTTTTTCCTGGCAGTCCAACTATGATAATATCGATACTACGATAATTGTTAATTGTAGGTTTGGTCGAAAAAAAATATTGAATATAAAATCAAAAAATCTAAAATAGCAAAATGCGAAATCGTATAATATAATAATGCTCGCAGTATGCGATGACCTAGTTATTATAATTACTTGATTACATTTCTGGCGTTCAAGTGGGATGAGAATATTGTAAGTCCCATCGGTCTATAGTATAATAATACGTACTATATTATTATATCATAATATTATGCAGCCGGCAGACAACGTTTTCATATATTATTATTCGGGGTAGGTAACGGTCGGCCGGACGTCGCGGTCGTTTCGAATGAATTTATATTCCTAAACGACGATAATAATAATATAATATCGGAACTAAACAAGTAAAACGTAGGTAAACCACATAGGTAATGTTGTGCACGAAGAGAAAGATCGATACGCGCAGTGCGTGCTACAGCTATTGTTTAATATTTTTAAAAAACTTAATTTGATATAGGGTCGAATATCTTAGGTTTTTCCACTATTTGTTTCAATTTTTTAAGTGCTCATCGCGCTGAATTGTGCGTTTTTTGTTTATGGATATGGGAACATCTTACGCATAGAAGCTTCTCTAAAAGCAGCAACTCCGAGCCACTCCAGATATTAATTCTTGTTATTAAGTAAAACCTTCCTAACAAATATGCATAAGAACGAATCTAAAAATAAAAAAAACATTTAATGTGCACTGTAAATTAAATTAGACGTAATAACTATGATTATTATTTTTTTCCTAAAAGCTTTAAGATTTTAGCGGGAGCTTAAGAACGATATTTTAGTTTAATCTCATTTTTTGTGTATACCCTTATCGTAATTACTTTATTATCGAACAAAACACGTTTTGTTTTCTTCGAAATAGAGTTGGGTTAGCTCTTATTGAACTAAGAAATGTATTGATTCTACAAATGATAATGTGTTTTTTATGTTTATTGTTTTGTTGTTTTACGCCGTCAACATTTTCGAAAGCGAGCTCAAACATTTTTGGAAACCATACACTTCGATTGCAAATCCAGTTTAATATTAATAGTATAGCTACTTCGATAAGATAATTTCTTGATGGCTTCAGAAGTTTTTTTCAGATTCAAGAAACGGTAATACATTTTATTAAGAAAGGTTCTGGCAACGGTAATTTTATTTTTTGCGTAGGTTTTTGATAGCTTTTAAATTTAATATCGCAACCGGCACTGGCGGGAGCAGTCGTCGCCAGGAGAGTTGGAATATTACGTACGTCATATTTTTATATTATGTTTGCATTCGACGGGACGAAAACGGCCCAGGGGCAATTAAGGTGTATATTCACCCACCCCGTCCAACTCCCTTCGCCCGGCACGTCAAAGTCTCTGCATCCACCCCGACCGAACATCTGCACCCACCACGTCCAACCCTTTCACGCCCACCTCCTTCCTATTCCTCTGACCCCTCACCGTTTTTCCACCCGGCAGTGTAATTACACACACGCCCCCTCCCATCCATCCACCACAATCACCACACGCACACGAACACACCCCTATATTGGCCACCGGCCCACCCCGATGTTCGTCGCTGACAAAATTTTCCGGCGAGCCTTGAAAATAGCAAACAGCTTGCAGGGTGGTTAAATAAATGTTTGATTAAGTGTCAGCAATATAATATTATTAGGTAATTATTATTATTGTTACAAACGAATAATGCTTGTCGGTTCGCGTCAAAAATTGGAAAACTAAACGCAATTCACGACAACAATCATTATACACTTAGACGATCTCACATAATATACAATGATATGATATAAATATAAATATTAGATTATAATATATTTCACGGGAGATACAAAGTTAAACTTAGCTCTTTCGTCGCGTACGTGCACGGGATCCGTAATCCTCCAATGGAGTGAAAGTATATAGTGGTTCAGCGTCGGACCACGAGCGCGTATAATTTATAACGAATAGCAATAATTTAAGTACACATATAGGGCGATTCACCAAGTACATGTGCTCATTCCCTTTTAAAATTTAATACCTATAGTGCATATTTTATTAAAATGTCTGGTTTTTGAGCATATATTATTACCTATAACCTGTGGTGATATAAGAGTTTTTTTTTATCAAATGGGAACTCCTAATTATATGCTTCTAAACTGAAATTTGAACGGTAATAGCATTTGAATTATTAAACTGTGAGTATATACTACCAGCTATAGTATATTTTCTATACAATAATATTAATGGAAAATTGAATATTATTTATTGCAATTTTCAAATCATCATCGTAGCTTCAAAGTCTTCAAAGTGTAAGAATAGAATACTATAGTTCCTAGAACTTCTAATAACACTAGCTTAATAATTCAGAATCTACTCGTTTGAATTTTGATTTCGCATCAATATTAAACAAAATAAAATTTAAACCCTCAAAAATATAAATAAAACAGGAGTTCATTATCCACCCCGTCGTAGATAGGTAATCCTTAAATTGTATTAAAATCTAAGAATTTCAAAATATTTTCGAAATAGTATATACTTATCGTATAACGCCAATCAACCCTATTACGCCATAATATTATAATGTCTGATATATTTTAAATGTCAGTACTCATTAGGTACAATATATAGTCGTATCCGTGACTAAAAAATCATTATCTAGTAAAGTTAAAGACTCCAACCCGTTTATCCGATTTCAGTTTGTTCGGAAATACACATATTATAATAATATAATCTATAGTGGAATGATATTTAACAATTTATGTCTCAAATCAAAACGAAATCAAAAGTATAATCGATAGCTTTTGTATAGGTATATTATTTAATAGTATTCTATTTATTAGATTTTGTTTAACCCATGCGGCCATGCGAAACCATGTACATAATAATCAATAATAATACAATTTTTTTTCTAAATACCTACATGATAATTCTATCTAATATAAAATTGAGTAAAAATATAAAGTGTAGATATTTATGTTCTGAGAATATAATATTACTAAGATATATAGGTAATATACATTATATTATAGGCGTGCATTTTACAACATGTCAGGCTATTTATACTTATTTATTATACATGGTTATCGCAATAACATTTATATTTTTTCTATTTCCCTACAGGGGGGGGGGGGGTGCGACCAAATAACAAAAAATAATATATTGTTACGTTTAGAAAGTTTGCGAACCCTAAACGGTAAGCGCGTGGCGTGCAGTATTGGGATTTGGGACCGAAAATGATAATGATTAAAGATAACTCTAATTGAATACCGTTAACGGTCGTAGGTACGCGCGTTAAATAGCCGTTTAATATTATATAAGCCAATTTTGTCGCATACGTAGTAACGATCTTATCAATGTAATTTAATGACAATAGTAAATTCCATATAATACCAGCTTCGTCTTGTGTTAAATTATTTTTTCTATGTAAAATACGCCAAAAAACACGTTTTATCATTTGGTGTTTTAACTTTCAATCTCAACGGGTTTTAAAAAAAAATTAAACGCAACAATATTTTAAAATAATAACAATACGACACGAGGAGGTCGTCGAGACGTCATGATACGCGAGTATATAGCATAATAGGTGCCATTCCGAAATGAAGTGATGTATGAAACCGTTTTAAAGGAGATGTGTATCGCAAATCTTGTTGCGTGCGACATTTCTAATTTAATGTGATTACTCTGTAGAGCTGCATAAGTTCTTATATAATAGGGGCATTTAAGTTGTTTAAATGGCGAGGAATAATTGCGTACTTCGAGTTAAAATTAAAACCCACAGTGCCTGTAGTCGCAGCTCAGGAACAAAACGGCATCTCGGATGAGCTAAATACCATTAAACCCACTAACATAACTTATATGTTAATAAAATAATTGTTCGTTGATTAAGTTTAATCATTATTGTAAAGTAAAATAATAATATGTTCGCTGAGATTTTTCAAGGAAACTCTTCAGCGCGTGTACCTTAACATTCGCAAACTTCGTTAATAAGATTCCATACTTGTATAGTACGCCTGATTACTGAATAGTTTATTTTTCAACAGAATAACTATTAATTGTTGCAAGAAAATTAATTAAAATAAATTATAAGGTTTAAGATTGTAAAGCTACAATTTAAACGAATAATAATCATATTCGAAGACTAAGATTTAGTTGATATTATAAACATTACCTATTCTGATTATAATGCTGTTGAGGATTTGATAAAATGTACGAACTTGGAGCTCATTATACTATTGTAACTTTTTATCGTTGTAAGGACTCACAGTTTCAAACAAATGTAAACATTTAGACTTTTTTATTTAAAAATGTTACATAAGTAATAATTATGTAGGTATTATATAAATTAGATATTAAACATTTTAATAATAGTTGTATGCTTGTATATTATCATAAAAAGTTTGAAAAATAATTTTCAATATTAATTTTCATTAAAAAATGTACGTAAATAATAACGCTAACTATCTCAAAGTTCATTTAAATATTATAATGATTCAAATTTTTTTATTACAGTAATGGATAGTTTTCTCAAACTTAATTATTTTGCATTAAATTGTATATGAGAAATATTATAATGATATAAAAAGGAAAGCATTTTACTAGAAAATTAATTTCAGAGATTACAAAAAAACACTGATTAGCTTAAATAAAGTTAATAATAATCTAATTATGCGTAATTAAGCTTTAATTTTCCAGAAAATCAGTAATAAAATGCATAATCTCATTTTGAGACCTTTAGATTCTTCTTTATTATTTTATAACGATAACAAATATAAATCTCAATGGATATTAAAACAAGTGTATATATAATATATATTCCCACGATTGAAATTTAAAAATTCTGTTTTACCAAATATTGGCAAAGATTAATACATTTAAAACAGTGAGTAAAATATTATTACATTTAATTCAATAATACGTCTTCCTGATATATTGATTTTATATTATTAATTTAAATTGAGCAAATATTGTTTATAATTTATTGATTAATGTTTATTAATATACGTAAATTGAGAATTAGCTGACCGTAAAAAAAAATGAAATGATACAAATTAAAATAAATTATATTCTGCGTTTATTTTATTTAAATAGTGATCATTAAATTTATTTATTTTTATTTTTATCTGAAATGATTAGCATAAAAAATATATTTTACTCCAGAACTTTTTTGTTTATTTTTTTTCTCCAAAATACCGGTTGAAGACTATACGTTTAAACAGCTCGCTGAATCAGAAAGCTTTTAGGTCTTAAGAAATGAAATACACATCACCGCATTTCCAGACGGTTTTCAGCCCTCAATTGAAACACTCGACTGGTGTTCTGACGTAACTAACAGTCGCGTTTTTTAATGCATATCAACTATTGTGTTATTGAATTTTGTTTAGTTATTTGGTGATTGTGTTAACCAATTCACAGACTTGTTGATTTGTGTACTCTTCAAGTTGATTATATTTAGTTTCACGGTGGTTGTTTTATTCATAAGTAAGTTTCTTATAGTTATCATTGTAATAAGACAATTTTACAAAGAGGTACAGGTATAGCATAAAGTTATTCATGTGAAAGATACTCTTTTCCACAATACACTATGCATTTAGTTAAGCTTTCGTACATTTTTAAGAAATTGGGGTAGAAGAATAACTATAATAGTTAATAAATAAACTAATACATTGATGTAACTAAATTTATCTGTGAAAATATAATTAAAACTTTTCAGCAATACAATTTTGATAATTTATATTAAGCATAAAAATTTCAAAAGTTTATTCGATCAGTCATACTTTAATATTAAAATATACCTACAAATTATTGTATACGCAAATGCAAATTGACCAATGCAAATTATTGATATACGTACGTTTCCAGAGTTTCATCTTTGAGAAGTAATTTTTGTTTTCATTATCCTAGTCATCAGTAGTTGTAGTTATGACTGATCCGAATAAAAGTATTCTTTAAATGTCGTCAATCAAGTTCTTCTGAATCAATATTTGCACCAAATGTTTATTAAATTAAAAATCTTGTTTTGTTCCATTTTAATTAAAAAAGTGATTTTGTTTGAAGATAATACAATATAGGTACTTTTAAAACAGCATCGGTTCCTTAATTACAATCATAGATTGGTTTCATAGTAAATTGCTATTTTTTTAATTGAATTCGGACAGTTAATCCGAGTTTCTACATTTTATTATGAACAAAACAAAATATACTTATGACTGTGGTTACTGGTAATTATGTCGATAAATATTTAATTTTTTTTTTTTTTTTAATAATCATACTATTTATGCGTGTGTTAAGTACAACAGAATAACATATTTTAATATTTTAATCATTTGCTTTGTAAGTTTGAAGTTCCAACCCATTATAAGATTGTTTATTAATGTTAAAAAAATTATTATGTAGAATGTTATATTAATAATAGTTTGATAGTTTGGAGACAATAATGTAACTCACCCATAACCTATTGTTAATGATATTAACTGAAAGACGCGTTGCTAACTATACTAATTATTTACAATCAGATGTTAATATTTTTCTGGTAAATTGTTTGCCTATTTAATGGTTTCGACGATTTTGAATAAAAGTTCCTGGGTAGTAAACGATTTAATTTTAATGTGCGAAAATTTAAAAATTAGATTATTAAATAATGTTTCATTCCGTTGAATTTTCAAAAATCAAAATAATTGTTTCTATTGGTTTGATATAATCTCCGATATACGATCCACGATAAGATAATAATAATAATAAATTCTCAGTAATATATTGTTATTTCATCGCGATTAAAAAAATGTAAACTGTTTTTTAAATAAATTTCAGAATGACATCACAATAGCTATTATTGTACTTTGTAGATTTAAATATTGTAAAACGGGTTCTATTGACAACAAACCATTATTTTAATTATTATTCAAACACGAATGCGTAACTGGAATTTCATACACTCACTAGTTCAGTGAGTGTAAAATTATGAAATATAATATACCTAATACAATGTAGAACACAAAGAAATCATATACATTTACAATCGATATAATATTATAATTATTTTTGTGAAAAATGTGTATTTATGATGAATATATTTTGTATGTTTGACATAAAAGCACTTTTTTTTTTTTTATGATATATACATATAATTGACTTTACATATTTTAAGGAATAATTCTTTTTATCCAAAACCTTTCGATAACTTCAAACGTGTGTGAGACAAGTCTTTTATAATTTAAAACACGTGTTTAATACACACATGAATAATATTGAATATATTTATGTACTTATTTATGTATGTGCGTGCAATATATTTTTTTTTTAAATTATATATTTATGCTTCAAAATAAATCATAACCACACTTTTATTTTTTTAAACAAATAATTGAAACGCATAAAGTAAGTACATTTAAAACTTAAATTTCGTCCATAATTTTCATTTTTAATAAACAAAATATTTCCGTCTCTATAAGCTTTATTCTAAACTATATAAGAAGTTTATGGTGTTTCTACTTACATTATGTACCCATACATTTTTTTTTTACTCGTTATTTTGATATAATAAAATACTAAAGTAGGTACCTATTTATAATTTAAAATTGTTATATAATATGCAATAAATAAAGTGCGTTAATTCGTTTTTAAAACAGATTGATTAGTGTGTCATTACATGACACATTTTAATAAGCTATTTTTTTTCATAATATAAATTCATATTAAAATACCTTATTTCGGCGCTTATACGATATGGTTTATTTAATTTAAGTTCATTGTCATTGACTGCCATGTGCCATTATTAATTTAAAATTACTATCATATTTATGGCATTGATAATATATACGAGTTAACGTACTCCATTGTTTAATGCAACCATTGATATCGATATGTGACCAAACTGTTTAGTTATATTATAATTAATTCGCTTCAATGTTTTAAATATAATGTATTAGTTATAATTTTGTAACATTTAACTATAGGTTATAGGTACGCTTATGTGTTTATAAAAAAAATACAAATAAATAGGATTTCATAAATGCGGGTTACTTTTGATTACGAAAATACCAAAATAAATTATCGTTTTCTATTAACTGTCAGTTTCAGACTTATAGTAAAATATTCAATAATATTTCCATGGCATTGTGTATGTTTTATTACCATTTCGATGGCTTGACAATATTACTGTTGTATTTTTTGAATGTATACCAAAGTTATAGATTAACAATTTATCGTATTTTTGTATTGATTTGTATTTTTTCTAAAAACATGAGGTATTGAATAATTGTACCTACACTAGATTTATATATTTTGCGTATAACATTATTGTTGTATAATAAGCAATTAAAGTAAAATGCATTCTTGAGAAACACTTATTGTATAATAAAATATGTTATGATTGAATTAAATTGCTTAGGACATCAAGAATACTACTAGTACATATATCTGATATTATATGAATATAATAATATTATATATTATATATTTATAACTATTATGATTCGCAACTTGTGCAATCCTATGTAGGTTATGATAATATTCATATTTCAATTGGTTGAGTATTGACGTATTGTATAATAGCTCAATATGTCGTTTGTGTTTTACCTATTATGACTTTATGAGTAGTAACTACGATTCGTATCACACATACACACACACACACACACACATACACATTATATTTAAAACATTAATTAATCGTAACACTCGCAACCATTCGACGTACTATATGTATATTTTCGTTTAATTAATATCGTAACATGCCAACTGCGCCTTTACAGCAAATATATTTAAGGAACGCGTATATAGCCGTTATTCAAATACTCCTAGAGACCGTCGTTTAATAATGTACTTTCCGCACTAAAACGGTGGTCGGTACAGTTAAGGACAATATTACACACCCCCGCGCGCCGCCACGAACACGAACCGGATTGCCAAAAACGACTTGTTCCCGAAACCGACCAGGCTCACCGTCAAGCATACAGTAGTAGTTAAGTCCAAGGACAATGTCTAACAAGGGTCCGGATGGGCGTTTCCCGTTTTAATTAATCACAACCTTCTAGACCGCGGTTCATTTTGGTAACCGATGTGCGTCGTAGGTATATTATCATAATATATAATATTATGTGTATTGTATACTGGCAATAATATATTATTCGGCGCGTTTGGTTATTTAGTTTCGCCCCCCCCTCCCGCTCCTTAACATAGATATATTTTATCGTTTCAGTTACCTTTTTATGGTCTTATTTGCCCTGCTGCGGTTTAATTTGTTTTCTTCTTTTTTGTTATTCACTACGCCCCTCCCCATCTAGTTTCCTCTCAGGTGTACATGGTTAATTCGCACAAAGACGGATTATCATTTAGCCGGGACACGAGCCGTTGTTTCTTTTGTCCCCACCTCCCCCTCGGCTACTATTACGGCGCGATAGTCTCGTTTCTCATTACCTCTGCCTGTTGACCTACTAGCCGTTGTACTAATACTAAGGGAACGGCTGCTGCAGTATAACAGCGGGCGGTAGATGGGATGGTGGGTTTAATAGTATAAAGCTTGGCGTGATGAACGGTAGGACTTTTGTCCTTTACAGTAAAGGTCGAAAAAAGCCGGAAAACGATTGAGCGTGAATTATACGATTGTGTGTGCGCGTGCGTGTGTGTATCTGTGTGTGTATCTGTGTGTGTATTTAGACGTAGAGAACTACACAGAATATCCCACTCGTTCCCATTCCATCTCCGTTCAAGTCTTCCTCTCCTATTTTCTTACCCGAGAGTCGTATAATACTCGTATATAATAGTCGCAGGTAGGTACTCACAATATACTAACTACTAATAATTGTTCTGTTGTCTTGAATATAGTAGGTAGAAGTATAACGACATTTTAACGAGTAAACATAAACGGGTTTAAATCAAACATTGTTTTTTATATAATATAAAAATGCTCACAGTGATATTGTTATTAAATATTTTTTCTACCCCATTTTCACTTATAATATTATATTCATCACTGTAAATTTTCCAGTTTTCAATTATATGTTTATTTATTCCTACATACCTATATATTTACAAGTTTTCAATTATATTTTTATATTATTCAATATTAAATTCATGATAAGTTTGGTTACGAGTTATAGCATAGCTATTCAATCTTTTAATATATTTTTAAATACATAATTATCTAGACTATTTTTATAATTTATAGAAAGTGCACTGACACATAAATCACGTTCTCCCGGTAGATCTTGAGTACAACCCTTAGTAAAATGTCCATTACTACCTTTCACTCGACAGGGAATCCAGTCCACGGTACTTATAGGCAAGGACGTATTGCATTTTAGAGGTTTACGAATCTTAAGAGATTTTTTAACGACGACTTTTAAATTTCATAAAATTGATACCTGATAATTTTGCCGGTTGAATTTGTTTCTTCAAAAATGTCTCCAGATATTCCACCATCTAAATGTTCTCCTTCCGGTCACACAAAATTCAAATAAAGTTTGTACATAGAAGAAACTAAAAACATCGATAGTAATAATTATTTGCCTCCATCAACTTCTAATATTTTATTCCAATTAGCTTCAGACTTAATATTACGTTTTATCATTTACTGCCTAATTTAACGCATATTAAAAATTATTATAAATACCTACATTTCGTCCCAATGGTGCATATTCTCCATAAAAAAATTAATAACTCACAAACACATTATTTTAATATAATAACAGCATGTATTCCGTTCTAGCAGTATTTGATTGCCAAATTTTTGTTACAAATTGTATTATCCATCAATTGTAACATTCATACCCATTAACTATATTTAATAATATAACATATGCTTAAATTAAACACGTTATATATATATAGCTATTGTAACCAGTACTTGAATAGGAAACAAATTATAATAGGATGCAAAAGTGTAAACAAATAATGTGCATACCTGTCGATGATTGAAATATCTTACTGATTATAGGATATAATCAGAAGCGGTAATCCGTCCAACCACAGCAAATCCAAACATTGGCTTTAATTATAATATTATGTAATTTTATAATCGTCTAGAATTATTTGTAGATTATAGAAATAAATAATTAATGCTTCTGTAATAAACATCTTATAAAGACATTTATGAACTACCGTTATTGGCATTAATTTTTGGACTTGTTCATTATTTCGTGATAAATCAGGCAGACAATAATAGCAGTTAAATTATCAATTACAATTTCATAAATGAGTTACATTAATTTGTATTTTTGGTTTAATGACGTTGTTAGATCTTAATAAGAATTTTATTTTTTATGTAGACTGGCGAATTAAAAAAAGGGAATTATTAATCTATATTGGGTACCTACGTCCAAAGAAGAATTTTATCGGTAGTGGAATCTAAAGTATTTATCAGGTTTTTAATATAAATGTACGTAGTACATACATTGGCTTAAATTAATTATTATTAAAAAGGTAAATTATATATATATATATATATATATGGTTGGAGAGAAAAATAATTACGGTATGTATTAAATCTGTGGAAGCAGCATAACTTTTTTTATACTATGGTATCATTATATCATTACAAATCATCAATATTATTTATAAAATTTTCGATATTCACCCTGAAGGCCTAAACACGTCTTCACTTGAGATGGAAATCGGGTTTTTATTTGTTTTTCATTATAACTGAAGATTTATTTTTGTTACGATATACTCGAAATATAAATAACTTATATTGATTTGCGTACCTAATACAAAACTAATGTAGGTAATCTAAAAGGATGGTTCTTATGAATTCACAGTAAAGAAAAGTGAATAATACGGATTTTATTTACTTACTTAGTAATGACCAATCTATTTGAAAATATTTTTCAAAAATAAAAAAATATAATGTTTTTATTTTATATTTTGTAATATTATGTTAATTTTTTGTTAATCTTTTAGAATATTTTGTATTCAACTATAACTACCAAACTTATATTCAAAGACATTATTCCTTAATTCTTTAAAGTTTTTTTTTTCCCCCTCTTACTAAATAACAGTATATTTTATACCGTCGTCATCAACTATATTATTATATTTTTTAAAAAGTGGTTACGTGCTTTTTCCTCTTTTGTGACGATTATATAAATAACGCAATCCAAAAGGTCCCACCGAACCTTATTTCTGTTATAAAGCGTTTTTACACACGCGAACTTATTTAAAAGTGTTTTTCTTTATTTATACTGTTTGTACGCTACGGTACCCACAAATAATATATTGTATTATGTAATATTATTGCTTAGTTTCAATTGAATGTTTGCACGAGATTTCACGCGAAATCCCAGTTTAAGTGATTATTAAAGCGGACACATTACGACATTAAAAAAGAATAAATTTTACTTACACTCTTATCATTAACATGTAACAACACTAATTCATAATCATTTTAAAATAATACGCATTAATTTTAATAAATTAAAATACCTACTACCTACCTAAATGCACGCCGTTCGTTGTGATATGAATATTATCTGAGATTTTGTATTAAATCAGATAGGAGCTCAAAGTTCTGGTCTAAACGTATACCTAATATTTATGAATTCTGTCTGTCTAAGGATAGCGTGACTGAATTTCTAAAAAAACATTCCCAATGAAATGTTATAATTAAAAAAAAAAAATCGAATTTGAATTTTATGTCTGCTGAAATAATAAAATATTAATACTTTGTAGTTCGTACACAACAAATACCATTTCTATTGTAAACTATTGTACACTGTAAATGTCTGTTTCGATAATTTCCATAGATTCCACAGTCGCTGCAGAGCACTGATAACAAATGATAATAATAATAAAAAAACGGTACAATAATAATATCGTTTGACGGTATGAGGATACATTTTATATCTTATGCAATATTGTTTTTCTCAGGGGTAATATGGTGGATATACCGGTGGCAGATAGATTCATTTCCGATATTTTCATAATGACATTATAATAATATCGTTCAATAAATGATATTGTTTTGAAATATTATTGTCATGTTCAAACTAAGTATAATCGTCGTAGCTTGTAAAATTTGTTTAAACATTAAATTACATATTATTATTACTATGGATTTCAGGTCATTGATGTGTAGTCATACAAATCGTAATTAAAATTGTACAAACGCATATACTAAAAGTTATACTAAAAAATCAAAACAGGAGAACACTGAACAAACCACTATATCATATTATTCTTTCCAGCATGAGAGTGGATCGATAAATCATAAACGTCAAGCTATATATGGACGAGCAACTTTGTTTTATGACTTTTTTTTTTAAGACATAAACAAATCTCGGTTCTATATTTTATGTGAATATACTGTAAAAATTTAATGTAGAGAACTGTAAGTTATAATTCACGTGCACGGCTATAAACAACCAATAGTAAAATATAATATGAAAATCTGCTTGGATATCGATTATTTTACAGGCACACACAATATTATCACTACAAAAATCACTACATTAATGTACAATTATTGTTTTAAATTATAAATATGCTAACTAACAAAAATTTTTAAATACTGACACAAGGTTGTTCAATATTTCTAAAAAATAAAAAACGAAGTAATTAATGTTATGAATAAGCAGGATAATAATATTATAATTTACTATACGAAGAATTATTTTCCTCGTTGACGTACAAAAAACGTAGAAAAATAATGTTGTCAGTAACGACGTATTCACAATTTATTAAAAGTATAATATTACTTTATTTCAACTTCTGTAATGTACATTGTTTATGCTTAAAGCGACTTGAAAATAATTTTCGAAACGAAATAATATAACATAATATTCTAGTATTATACACTGTTTTTAGTGTTTTTAAATATACGTTTATAAAGCCAAATTAGTTGAATACATTTTAGGTCAAAGTATTGTTTAAGCGCACAAGTCGGAACGATTAATTTAAAAGCGTATTAAAAATAATATTAAGTAGTTTGTTGCCGTTAAAAAAAAAAAAATAAATAAATAAACAAACAAATAAACTGAACAGACAACGCGAAGACAGATAATTATTTTCAAAAGCCTCTCGGTGGAGAAAAGAAAAACAATTTAAAAGTTCCGCAACACCGAAAACAACACTAGAAATTTAGTATTTCACGGAATTTTTTCCGCCGAACGAAATCCGACGGTAAATAATATTATGTAATATTGCCATTGCACGGTGTGATCATCATAATTATCTTTATAAGTTATAACACGACGACGCCATCGTGATAGGACGCTGATCCTGCAAAGTCGAATAATATAATAATTACAATATTACTCTGACCCATGGTCGAAAATCGGAGGGGAGATTTAGGGGTGCTAATATCCCCCCTTCCATACATCAATGTTAAAAATGTTTGCTTCCCCCGGAAATTTTAACGGATATCTGCCTAAGGCTATCTGTATAAGATACACCTGATATGCGTATCATAATGACGCACCTGCAGCCCGTCCCTACGAGACAATATTGATATATTTTAACGCAATATTGGATATATTATTATATTTTATTATAATCATAATTATATTAAAATCCGTCGGAAAATAAACACCACATTCGGTCCCGTTGGTTTTTCGTTGTGTATACGGGAATCGAGGGTCTTCTGTTTGCCGGTGTATTCGCAATAAAGTTTATTAGGCGAAAGACAAACGGTTTTTGGCATATATGTGCGGCTCCCGGTCTCGTCCAGATACAATCTGGCGCCTAAAAGTGCCGTCCATAAATAGGACATCGGACCGAGGGAAATCGCAGCGCCATCGTATTATTCTCCCTGCCCCGTTACCCTCGAAATGCTCTCTCTCGCTGCCACAGACTCTCTACCGCCCCTCCATAATTTTTTTCACCCCCTATCGTTTTCTCTCTGTAAGCAGTAGTGTGTGTGTTTCTCTCTCATTCTCTATCAGTCTATCTTTCTTTCTTTATCTCTCTTTCTCTGTCCGTCCGCCCGTGTCACTGGCACTACCTCACCCATTTCCAACCAAACACATATATACATGTATTTATTTATTCACTACCCTCGCCGCTACCGAGACTCGTTATATATATATATATATATATAAATACTTCTACTCTCTTGTTTTCAGACATAAACAGAACGAAAAAAGAACTTTGGCAATTTGTATCGCAACGAGTATAATAAAATACTTTATTAACCTCAAACATGTTTGCGTTTCTTGGTCCTCTCTCTGTCCACTCGCTCTCGCCTGTCCCTGTCACCGATATTATACTCGGTCTTTATCCTTTTCTTCTCTCTTTTTTCCTTTTGTTTCTTTTTCTTCTTCTCTTTCTTCTTCTTCGTATTATTGTTATTATTATTTTGATTATTTTTTATTACTCTCTTATTGTCAAACGTAATTTATAATGGTCTCCTAGTCGGCAAGCGGTGATGTTTTACGTCCACAGCAGGTGTGCACCGTGGTAGTTAGGTATATATAATATATATAAAATATATATTCTTAGGTATTAGACCGTCAGCAGGACTTGTAAACGTCGTTCATAGATATTAAGTTGTATTGTTATGATTTTTATTATTATTATTATTTCTTCGCACTGATATCTTATTTAATATTTATGTCATTTTTGCCTGAATTCCGTGGCAGTTTGTGTCAGCAAAACTTTTGGTAACGGACACCTGGAATGCTCGCGATCGATATAATATGATATTATATAAGTACGAGTAAATATTGTCATGTTATTATAATATAATATATATGTCATATAGGTACTGTCCAAAGACGGGCATCATCGTGGAATCATCTATCTAGAAAATTGACTCGACCAAAAGCGGCATCGGAGTGATAAATCAATATCAACTATTGAAAATATCAAGGCTTAAAAAATACAGATCGTAGTGTTAGGTACACAATTTAAAAACACCGGTTTACCGAATTCACATTAAATTTACAACATTCAATAGTACCTAGGTATGCAATTTGAATTGCGCCGTGAAGATTGTCACGCAAATGGCATTGTTCTCGATGCGATACGTTTTCGTATTCCGAATAAATTACATTCTCTTTTATGGTTATTGGTATTATTGAAAGTTGAAACGCAGTCCTACATTCGTTAACGATGCGATATTGTTGTAGTGAAATTGCATACCCTATGCGCCGTGTTACAATATGTAAAATATACGTCTTGGTAATATGATATCATATTATTATTATTAAAGGAAAATTTAAGAAATAAAAAAAATAATACAAATCCAATAATAATTTCACTTACAACTTAAAATATTTTAGGAAAATAAATTGACAATTTTTTTCCCGTTGTTCATCGATGAGTATTATTATAATATTTGAGATGCTCAAAAACATAATTTAGTGCATACCATATTATTATAATTGTTTTTTTAGTTTAGTTTAAACCGTTATAAAAAAAAAAAGTATCGCGATCAAATGCCATAATCGGATCTACCCCCAGTGCAAAACATTTGCTAGACTTTTGATGCACGTACGAGTATAGTAAAACTGAGTATGCGTTCGATTCATTACGCATAATAATATCATAGTCCATAGATAGGTATATAAGGTATATATAGTGTCCCGGAACTTTACTACCACTGTTACATAAAAAAAAAAAAAATGCTTGAGCAAATTGCATTACGTCCCCCATCTCATTATTATTACGTCACGGTATAGAATCGTGATCGCGACTGCTCAGCTCGATCTATTCCACGAGCGTACCCGTATCATGGAGCAGTAGAAATTTTCAAAGAACGCGATGAAAAACACAGTCGACTTCAATCGGATCGTGCAGCAGCAGCAGCAGCATTTTATTATAAAGTAGCAAAAAACGACGTTGGAATATTTTTCACGGATTAAACGAGTGGCGCGCCTATAATATATAGGTAGGTATACATTATACGCGTAATGTACAGTCTGGGCTAACCTCTTTCGGTCGGCGGCCGTTTGAACTGCGCGAATTTACGCTATTCGTCGCCGGGAATAAAAAAAAAAAAGTGTTTTATAATTAAACTGGCTGTATTATTATCCGCCATGTCCGGGATATAAAGTACTACGACTCGCGTAGAAGTCGGCAGGTGAAGAGGATTTCCGCGCTCGCGAAACGCGTTTGTGTACACTTTTGTCTAGCGTGCAAAACGAACGGTATCAACAACTGCGATGGCCTTTTTTGCCGTTTATTTTTATCTTTTATTTTTGACACTTTTGTGATGGCAATTATTTCGACTCGGAATCGTCCCCGAAACGTGATGACAGCTGTATTTCAACAGATCTGCGGCACAACGTATGGACAAATAATTCGCGTATATAATATTATAATAATTTTGTATCTGAATAGTAAATACGATTAACAGGATTCATAAATTTAATACTTGCCTTCGAAATAAAACTAAGACTGCGTGAGAGGTACGAAATGAATCGTAAATTATCACACATTCAAGTTTCCAGAAATTAAAATTTTGTGTTATCGTCATGAGCTGTTTGTAAGATTGCGTTCAGACAAGATTTATAACCTTTTCGATTTGAGCTATTCTAGAACGCGTATGTAGCCAAAGTCTTTAATTATATTACTATCATAGTATGGTCGAAATAAAATCTTTTAGGGGGAACTATTCAAATATTATGTTTTGAATTTTTCTAACCTTAAAATGATTTTCACGTATACGCTGATATATTATATTATGTATTTATGTTTGTATACACACAGACATGGATATCTCTAGAATAGTCCAAATATACTTATAAAAATATGTAAAGACACGGCGTTCATAAATCTCAACTTCTTAAGAAAGATCGACTCGGATAAAAAAAAAAACAAAGCAAAACAAAGGAGTTTACGATTTATTACTCCGATATACACGCATTTGTTTCCATCGGACTGTTAATAATAATAAAAGTAATAATGATAATAATAAAAATAATAAAAAAAAATCTAAAGTTTCCATGTCTTTAAATCAATAAAACGAGTAAAACTTTTAATAACTGCCGACAAGTTTTTGGCAAGTTCGTATTAGAACCTTTCCCAAGATGTTTTATTATTATAATTTTTACTGTCATTATATTTTATTTGTACTTGGGTGTTAACACGTAGTTACAATAACAATATTATCTTAACAACTGTTCGGTTTCAGTCCTAATATTCAACTCCTCGCCAATTGTTATATAATATAAAACACGTTGTCATGACGTGATTAACAATTTTTTAATATATTATTATTTTGTTGTACATAATATATTATTATAGAAGTTAATAGTAATAAATAATAATTTAAGTCAAACACGTTTTTTTTTTTTTTTGTAAACAAATAACCGTCTTCCGTTATCTTTGAATCTCTACAAATGAATAGTGATTGTTATTGACGGGGATTTAAGGTGCGTACCCGCCGACCAACACCACCCATACACCGCCGACCGGCGAAGATCGTATATTAACTTGGCTATGGTTTAACATGTTTACCAGACCGAGCTGGTGTATTATGTTCCGTTTGTTTGGTCATAAATCCTATATTGTTATCCGTCCCCATTGTAATATTAACGTTATTATGATGTAATTTTTGATGCGCCGAACAACAATGGTCTTATTTTGGCGGTTTTTTTTTGAGTTTCCCTTTCGATTTGTTTCCAAATACGTTTCTGCTGTGTTCGAATTGACTATTTATTTTAGTTGTTTCCCCCTCTATCATCCCCGCCATTCAGCGCTACCACCACATTTCTTATTCGCATACATTATAATATTATTAATATTTACAATACCCGCGGTGTTCCATGGCCAAATTTTCGCTGTATGGCCTTTTCACCCATAAATCGATTATTAATCTTAAACTTCAAAGTATTATGTTCGGAGAAAATTTTAAATTCGTATTTATCGTCATTTTCGAGGATTGTTTGGTTTTTGTTGTTTTTGAACTGTTTGACCTGTTACGACGATATATCTTGGTAAACAAACTAAAATTTACATTTAAGGATCGATAATTGTTTCAATCCTACGAAAACTTGTGCCAAAAGTACTGGCAACACGTCAAATAACTACTGGAGCGTTTATTTGTATTATTTATGTCTGAAATTTAATATCACGGAGACTTTCATACGAAACTTAACGTTTGAATTCGGAACAGTAACAATATCGTGAACGTCTACAACTACCCCGCCCCGCCTTGACAGAAATTTCAAAACAGTCAATCCCAACAAAAAGCGATAAAAAAAAGTTCGGTGTTCGGCGTGTGATTTACAAACATAAGATACTATGGACGAATTTGGCAAATAATCATCGTTATACTCATACGAAACGATAGAAGGCAAAAGTCGTGGGTTTTTTCCCTGAGTACAATATTATTATTATCGTATTGTGCCCATCAAAGGTTCGCTACATCACGTGTGTTCGCTGACTTATCTATTGACACGCAATGACTGGAGCTTAACGCCATTGCGAACACGACGTGTCGCATCCCATTGCTTTTCGATATTTTTCAAATCACAATTATTATGGTGGCGGTAAACATTAAATAAATATACATAATATTATCTCACTGGCTACCATACCATGGTATGTACCCATTCAATGCACAACTAAATATATAATTATATTCATGGAACAATCCACACAATTATAATAATATTATGTAAAATATTTCGTTTAATATAATTTATTTTATGGTCAAATACAAAACCGATAAGTATAAACATTGAACATACATGAGTTGAATTTAAAAATAATTTAAATGTATAGAATCGTTATTGGCATAAGGAACACAGTATATTATGACCTATTAATAAATTTAAAAAATTAAAAGAAAATTGAAATTTGTATCATAGGAGATTTTCCGTCCACATACAATTAAAATAGTTTTTAATTTAAAGAGTTTCGTAAATAGCTATAAAAACTAAAACATTATAATACGGAATCTACTATCTATTATTTATAATTTTATAAAATTAATATTTAACTTGATTTTATCTGTGTATTTCTTTATTTTTCTCTTTATTTTTTACTCTTCTCTCTTTATTTCATGACTATACTTTTTATTTGTATTAAAAAAAAACTGACAAAAAACTATTATCATAATAGTATAAATACTGTTTTGTCATGCAATAATGCACCAAACTTTCTCAAATTGTATATATTATAGCCAATTACTCAAAAAATAACTTAAAATAATATGTTTGAATGAGTGGTAATGTGCAATTTCAAATAAATTTTTATTTTAAAAATCCCTTTCAATCAAGTAACAACAGAATAATGTGTGTTTCATTATAATTTTAAAAAATCAGTAATTTCGACAATTACGTATAATACATATACCTTAAAGTGAAATCTCAAAATATCAAACACTTTTAGTCAACTGAAATGGTGTTTACTATTCCGAGATTTCCGCTATTTAGAGGTGTCTATTAGAGAAGATTTCAGTGTATATGAAAAAAAAAACAGAAATCAAATTATATTATAATCAGGGCTGTGAAAAAAAAACCTTAAAAATGTCAAAAAAATGCAATAAAATCTGTACTTAAAATGCAAAATATGCACTTAAAACGCCAAAAAAAAAGGAATATAAAATGCCTAAAATTATAGTATAAAATTAATTTAAAATAGGTTTTCAATTTAATTTTTATATTAATATTAGGTACAGGATATTAAACATTAGTACAAAAAAGTGTTTATTTATTAAAAAAAAAATAAAAATGTTGATTGAATTTAAATTTACATTTGCATTAAGTTAATGCTATTCACCTGAAACATTTTTTAAAAAACTTTTTTTGTATTTATTTGTGTAAAATAAAAAAAAATATTTAATACAAGTCAATTGACGGAATTTGATTAAAAATACTAGAAAATGAACTAAAAAAGCAAAATATGACCCGAAAATGCGAAAAAATTACTTAAAAAATTTAAAACGTCAAAAAATGCAAAAATATGCAAAATAAAAGTTTCATAGATGGATTTGTAGTTACATAATTCAAGTTATGTACTTACAAAGCTATGTTTTACAATTACCAAAAAAAAAAAATGCACTTTCCTATAAATTCACAGCCCTAATTATAATATACTATCGGTATATACTATGATATTGTTTCATGTTGATTATGACATTTTTAAAAACAACCCCGCAGGGTTGTTCGAAACTAGAAATATTATCTAGTAAATAATGATTAAAATGAGTTGATAACTACTTTCTACTTTGTACTTTTGTATCTATGCATATGTATTATTAAATATACTAAATATAGCATAATGGATAATGGATTAAAAGGGATCGAATTCAATACCTAGTTCATATTATATTAATATTTATTTCAATAATTCAAAACTCGGATGAATAGGAATTACATTATTCGTGGATATTATACTGTAATACACCAATAATACACTATGATAGCCATTATAGCATAATGACACATATTCAAACTATGATATTATTTACTATAATACATTAGTTATAGTTACCTCGTACGTGACAAAAAAATATAAAAATGAATACAAATATAAATTTATCATTTTTCCACATCTGGAATGAAAAAACAATATGAACGTATACTGTGCGCTAGACGAATGATATATATGTGCATTTAACATGACGCAACAAATGGTTTCTCTGGATGGGATGGGACATATACATTTTAGTAATAATAATATACATTGCACGAGTATAAGAAAACAATCGTTGAGTAATTTAAAGTTTTCCCACATCAAGACAAACACAATGAATGCCGTGATGCCGAACGAAAAAAAGTTTCACCAGCTCTCGAAAAAATTGGAAAAGTTGTATAAAAAAAAAAAAAAACGTATAAAAAGTACCCATCGAGATATTTTGTTTTTTGCGTATTTTTTGTTTTGTTTTTTATTATTATTTGTGTTTATTCATCTATATAATATATATATATTATGCTTTATTATACATGCTTACGTATTCGCATAATAATGATTTATAACAGTTGTCTGTGTCGGAGAAATTGAATTCTATTACACGAAGCGTTCACGAAATCGCGAATTTATGTTCGGTTGATAGCAAAGTTGTGTGTTTGTATTGATTTTATAAAACGGCGGGTCTGATAACACTGAAAAGTGCCATTCCGTTTGTATAGACCAAAGCAAACAAGTACCTAGAAACTATTTGTAACGCGTAAACCGTCTATTTGTATGCGATTTAAAAGAAATATGTCAGTCGTTTCGGAAATAAAGATAACAAAAAAAAGAGATATTAAGAATCAAAAAATAAATAAAAGACCGATCGATATCACGTATAATACTATTATGTTTAGGTACATGTCGATCCTGAAAACGGTACAAATGCGTTATTATTTGGCACTGAATATTATAATAAATACATTTATTATTAGAATTAATACTTTAAATTTCATATTGTGGTGACTTTAAATTAGAATATTATATTGGTCCTAGTTGAGAGTCGTGTTTGCATAAAACCTCTGAAGCAACTCCGAGCAACACTGATTTTATTATTTCTATCATTATCACAAACATTGTGTGCCACACTATTTGTTATGCAATTCTATGCCGAAAAATATGTAAAATACCGATCGATATTCCGTATAATAATATTATTATTATGACATTTTAACGTCGATCCCGAAAACGGTACAAATGCATTATTATTTGGGACTGAATATAATTTTATTTAAGTATATTATTGGAATTAATACTGTAAAATATATCATAAACGCAAAAGTGTGGCGGTGGGTGGGGTGGTTTCGACATTAAATTTGAATATGGTTCCTAGTCAAAGTCGTGTTTGCATATAAAACTCCGGAGCAACTCTGTGAACCGTGTTTCTTGATATGATTTTCTTTACCAAAATGGTAAGACTGTCCTGGTACCTATTGGTTATATTTGGTTATATATTCCTTATAAAATTATTATAAAGTTTAAACGTCGATCGCGAAAACGGTACACATTGATTAGTGATAACTATTCAGCTATTATTAAATCTCCTATATTGTATTGGAATATTAATATTGTAATATCATAAAATGGCGCTCGAACACCAAGGAAGCGGTAGGGGTGGTTTACATTTTAAGTTTACGTTTATTGATCTTTTAGAAAATCAAATATCTAGTCGAATTGTGTTTGCATATAAACCTCCGTAGCAACTCTAAATGACATTGACTTTATTACTATCATTATCATCAAACAATGTGCGCCATGCTTTTTTGTTATGCTTTTCTATTCCTAAAAGTATGGAAAATTCCGATCAATATTCCGTATAACATTTTCATGTTGACACATTCCATCACGAAAATGGTACAAATTTCTTATTGGGCACTGAACACAATACATATTATTATTATTATTAAGCTATTATTTTTAATCGTATGTATTATATAGGAATAAATTAATACTATACAATATAATATCGTACTGTGTTCGAATGCTAAGGAGGTGGTGGGGAGGGGGTCGATCTAAATTGGTCCTAGTCGCGAGATGTTTGCATGTAATAAGCCTCCAGAGCAACTCTGAGTGACAATTTGACCTTATTATTATTAATATTACTATAAATTGTGTGCCACGTTTTTTGTCGTCCTCTTCTATTCCGTGTACAGCTATACTGTCTACCGTTTCATAGGAACGCGATAGTCCACCGCATTGCAAGAACGCCAATTATTTTCCTAGGGTTCAGAGTAATTGACACTTTTCCATCCAGTCGGTCGCCGAAATGGCAGAGAACTTGATGGGCATAATAAGACGTTCACCCGCCACTGTACTCGACATGGCAAACAACGTGCCCCGACAAATCTGTTGTTTTGTTTACTTTTACGCTTCTGAATGAATTCATTTGTCTTATTCTATTGTCACAAACAATTATTTGAATTGGTCCACTATTGAGCAAACAATGACGGGCTTAATGGCATTGTTACCTGTAGAATATCGTTCGAAATTGTCTGTTTTTTTTTTCAATAGAGTAATTCGTATTAAACAAATATTTCAGCTTCTTTGCATTGTTGTTCGTTAAGTCATTGCTCATCATAGTAGGTATAATAAAGATAATAATATCTAATATTTTTGTTATATAATATGCGTGATAGTAATTATTACCGATTAACCGTGGCGTGACTATTGTAATTATATTATAAGTCAATATAGGAATTAAATTAATATTTATAATAATATTTTAATTTGGTATTTTGAAGAAAATTTCACTTCAGTATTTACTACCTACCGTTTGAAGTCGACTGCGACCGATACGTATACCAGCACGTTGGTTAGGTTTATACAAATTCGAAAAAAACAAAGGGTCTTATGTTTGAATCCCTACATATGGGTTGTAGTACATCATAATTTATAACAGCATCAATCATATTCTTGATTTATTCGTTTTGTTAGATATTATTTTGTTTTCTTGCTACGAAACAAAAACTCAATTGTACGACGTATATTAATTATAATATTATTATAATGATGTATAGGTAATATGAAAATGAACTTTGGGGTTAAAATAAACCTTAACATACCAAGTCACAGCAATTTCAAAACAAAGCGTAATTTATTTTTTTTGGAGGGATTCAGTTGATATCCTCAGATTTATAATAGAAGTCATTAATAATTCCGTGTACCTGGAAAAGTTGGGCTTGACAAATTGTATCATAAACCATCTTTATCCGTAGATTAATCAAGATTGTACTAAAAAGACTTAAATTAAATCACGTATAATCAACGACAAATTATTCATTCCCGGTCGTTCGTTGAATTTATGTAATATATTATTATTGTTTAGTCTTAATATTTTCCGTTCATCATAATGTAATATTATGTTTTATTATTATTACTATCACTATAAATTATGGGTATTGTTATTTGAAATTTGCTATCAGTTATTGTGCTACACTTGACATATTGATCGGTTATTATCATTTATATTAACTATGATAACCTTTCGATTTTGACCGACACCAGCTTATTCGTCTGAAATAAAATATAATCATTTCAAAATATTTATCTTTAACGTTCGACTACAGTCTGTAAACTATATATTTTTTGTTTGCTTGCGCGAACGTTGATATATTATTTATTTTTCAGATATTCCAGTAGATTATTAAATCTACAACTATAACGTGTAACTATATAAATGGATGTGTCAGTCGACTCAGTCGACAAAGAGTAATTTACCCCGAGCGATGTTTTATCTTGGTATAACATGAATTAAACATAAATTTTAACCGACTAATGGTCACTAATTTCAGGGAAGCTTTCATAAATTGAGATTAACAGATATGAAGTTGAACTATTCTCGAGTACGCGTAGCTCATGCTTGTATGAACTTTATGAACATCGGACGTCCGTGCGGAATAATAATTACCGGACATCACTTTGCTGGACTCAGTGGATCGATTTTTTTTTTATATTTATCAAATCTTTTTACAGTGCTCGTTCGTTCATAATAATAATATATTAATAAACATAGTACGTCATACCATAATCCATTCCGCGGAATTGTTTTTATAAGAACGGACCAACTACTAAACACATATGGCACTATCCCGTATTTATTATGGTCGATTTTTCAAACTATTCAATATTTATTTATTTATTATTTTTTTAACCTTTGTTTTGGCTTCTCGCATGTGGGGTGTCACATAATATAATAAAAACAAATCTTTCGTTCGTCTAATAATTTAATAATACTAAGCTTTGTGAATTATGATTTTAGTGTGAACTATGAATTATTTCCTAGGCGTTTGGAAAATATATATACATTATACATATAAAGTGTAGGAATGTTGTAAAGATAATTATTAACACCGTAGAAAGATATAACGTTTTTACTTACGTTATTTTGAATATGTCTTTGACTCACCTACGATTGAATAAAAAACACATTATAATATCGGGTCGTCACACACTACAACAATTTGTGAGCTGACCAAATATAATATTTGCTACTTTCTGCTTTAAATAGGGGTTGGCTTTTAGTAGTAACAAACTTATATTTTATTTCCATTGATCCATTCGTAATCATATTAATTAACTGTTTATTAACCTTTAGTTTTAGTCGATTTATTATTTTATGTAATGCGCGCCCGTCAAATCGTCGAAAATTAATTAGAATTTCTGTATAATATGTACTCGCGTATAATATTATGCGTTTAATCAATTAAAATGTATATATTATAGTTTATCAAAATTGTTCTTGATTTTGCTTTGTTAATAATAATAATAATAATTATTATTATTATTATAATAGCAATATATATTATGTGAATAATATACTAAATGTAAAATGCAGTGGTTCACATTTGTCAAGACTTGTAAGTCATAACAAAATTCATTAATCAGAACACAATTGAAATGCAGTTATTAAGGAGCATGTACTAATAATATGTATATGCGCTTAGCTTCACATCAATAGACTTTATTAAGTTGCTGCATGCTCGATATTGTATTATAATTTCACAACTTCTTGTACTGCGAAGACCGTAAGACATAGGAATTAATATTCGCTAAATCCGAGTTCATTATGTAGTTCTGATTTATACGATATCGGTACGACATTGTACATATAATATTATTATTATTTTGTGCCAGCACATATTAATATGTAGATCAAATCACATTACGATTTTGTATTTTAATGAATAATAATCGATATAAATTCACTATCAAGACTTGTAACCTAGGGCATTATCATATATCTGTTATCTCAATTTATAATAAACAAACGATCAATTGATATATGCTCAATACATTATACGACATATTATCATTATTATTGTCAGCCTGCTTTTTAAATGCACTCGATGAGTGATTTCTGCGATAAAAATATATAATCGCTCCGTATACATTATAACACATTTATTATTACGATGATGTCTGAAATATTACGAAATAAATTTGAATATTTAAAAAACTTGCATCCCGTGATGAAGTGTACGTTTTCTAAGAAATACGAACGAGCTGGCATATGATGATTTTGTATTCACGCGCGATATTCCTCGGTCAGATCTACGAGGGGAAAAAACCAAAAAAAAAAAAAACATTTGCACACGGTCCATTAATAAAATTTTTCTCTCTCCGGTGCGGACGTATATTCGTCTTCTTCGCGAGACCATCTGGAAAACATGGCGAGTCTAATGGACGCGTTCGGTATAAAAATAATATATAATATAAATCCGTAAACATTGCTCTTGTTCCTCGTTTCCGGTACCGATACACATTATTTCTCTAGATGTGTTCGCAGTGTCTCTCGCATGGCCGACACTCGGGCAAAATCCTGTACACGAGTGTTCGGCTCGCGTCCACCCCATCTGTCCTCAACCTCCCCCACCCCCTCAAACCATCTTGCGCGCCGCTGGGGCACGAATCATACGATGTTTTCCGATATCGATCACGTTTTGTACCAATGCCAAGCGCGTTCGCATCGGACTGGGCTAGTTTTGTGTTCTTTTTGAATATATATATATATATATATATATAGCGTTGTACCGTCTTTATAATTTATTATCAACATAAAGGTGGAACGCGTATATTCCACCCCGAACCTTTAAAAACTATATACATATGTGTGTGTGTGTTTGCGTTTGTCCTGTGCGTATAGATAGATAGCAAAAAATTTCACTTTTAACAAACTTTCAACGGCTATATATTTTCCGGGTGGTATTTTTTTGTTTTCATTGTAAACTTTCACGACAAAACATAATTAAAATTGGTCCAATCGTTGCAAGTCCATAACCATAATCGACGTATTGGAAAATATACGTCTTGTTCTACGGTTTTTGAATGAAGTTTTAAAAAAGAAATTAGAAAATGTGAAAAGTTGGTATTTGTCTATGTTTTTTTGTTTCAATAATTGTAAATCCGCTTTAAATAATCAATTAAAATATAAATTATATTTTATTTCTATACTTAGTATTATACTACCTAGTCTTATCGAATAATAAATGTTTATTATTACGTTCGCTTGTACATGTTAAAATATTTTTTCAGAAATTCTGATTTATTAGATTTAAAAAAAGTAATACTTCCGCACAACTGTTTAAATTATCTTAATACGAACAATGGCTTATACATTAACGAGTGAATAAACGAATTGCAGTAGACCCCAATAAAACGGATTGCTGATCAATCAGCCAATACTGATAACATTTAGAATTCCAAAACAGTGATAAGAATTTAGATTCATTGTTGATTGTACATAATGTTGTGATTTTTAATCAATATTAATATAACTTAAAAGTAAAAGATTATAATTGTATGAATTCACCGTTATTAAAATGTTGGCTTTACATAGCCTTGATATTTAGTTATTTGAGAGATTTTATTGAATTTTTTTGTAATATATTCATATAAAATGAAATTCCAAATCAATTAAACCAAAAAAATTGTTCAACAGTTAACTGTGTATGTAAGTTGAAAACAAATAAATGCAGTGAACGTTTCAAGGCCTTTTTTTTCAAAGTTAAATTAATATATTATTACGAATTGGTGTATAAATATTATTGTCTATATAACGATTTTGACGATGCGATTGAATTTAATATTTAAATACGATTTATTAAACTTACGATAAGTAATTGTTTTAAAAGTATGATGTTCACTTTGGATAAAATATAATTTTACTTAACACATAATTTGAAAATTTAAAATAGACAAGGAAAAATTAATAGTATTATATAATATATGAACAAAATTATTGTATATGAAATAAAAATAAAAAAATTGAAAATTTTGAAAAAATTAAAAATAATTCCATGTTTTCTTTTTCAGGTAAGTCAAGTTTGGAAACATTTGTATGCATCGTCATTTAACATGAAACCATGTAGAACCATGGTGAGTAATTATTTACCTTTAATATATACATATTTGTGTATAACATTGTAGATAACTCATTAAATAATATTTTTTATTTTACAATCATTATGCTAGAACCTTTAGTTGACAGATAATGTGATATGAGTGCATAAGATGTTTTTATTTATTGATGTTAGTAACATTTTCATAACTCATTAAAAAAGAAACGAAAAACAATAGTAATATAAATTCAAACTATAAAACGTTGTAACACTGCAGTATTTATCTTATGATTTAATCAACTCAAATAAAACTGTAACTGTTGTCACTAAACGAGAAACTATAACTGGTATGAATTTTAATCTTCAAAGTTGTACATTAATAAAATAACAATTTAAATATGTTTCATGATTTACACATCTGCCATTTTGGTTATTTGCCAAATTCAAAAAAAAGTATAAGTTAATTATTATTTTAAACTAAAATTAAACATTTAGTAAGTTAGGAATGAATATTTTACAAAATATACTCGTAGAATATTCCCTATAAATAATGTTGACACCTTTTTTAGTCCAAGCATTTTTAAGCACATACAATTTATTTTTATTTTAAATACACACAGAAGATTGAACTATAACATATATTAAGATATGTAGTATTAATAATGGTTATAAGGGTTGTTAATTACACTAAACGTCCAAGGTACATATTTTGAATAATTTTTGATTAGATATTACTATTTATGTGATAATTTAAACAGTGAGCGTTTGTAATAGCCTCTGTCCAAACAAATTTGAGGATGTTATTATATTTTACGTGCCTTGCCAAGAACACGACACATTGTAATTTTCATTCTGAAACGTTTCAAGAGCAACTGACGTTTTTGAAAAAGCTTAGAACATGAGTATTGTCAGTAGACGAGAGTGACATCAATTTACTAATAGTCTATCCGGTTAAGAGAAATGGGTAAACGACAAAATTTACAAAGATGTAAATGAGGGGAGGGGCAATCGACTCTGGTGGCTTTTTACATGGATATATTTATGTTAATAATATTATTATAAATGCTTATTAATTACATAACATAATTATTACTACTAACCTTTGTTTTAGTCCATGCTTTTTTTTAATCACGTATAACTCATTTTTTCTACATCGTTAGGTACATACTTTAAAACTTGAATTTAATTACACTTAAGCATAGTATCTATATAATATTCTAAGTTATGAATTGATTGCCATCCAACATTGCAATTTAGGAAATAATAGTTGATTTCAACTTTCAATTCATTGAATTTATTTTTGCTATTTTGTTGATAAACTAAATAATGTATAACACATGTTCATAATATTTATTCAAATACAATAAACAAAGCCATGTTACTTCCCGGGCTGAAAATTAGTGTGATTTAAAATTATTTCCTTGACTATATGGAATAATTATTTTGATGGATAATGTTTGTTCTGTTGCCATGATTGATTTGTTTTTATTTTTTTTTTTTTCAAACTAAACTGATTCATCAAACCAGTATTAAAAATCATTTTAATGATTGGTTATATAATAAATAGGATTTTGGGAATACTCATTTTTTAAATATTAGTTTGATTGAAGTAGGTACTTACAGAAATTAGTTTGAATAAACGTTTAAAACTGGTATCCAGACTAATTGGCTTCCAATGAGAATTGGGGTAGTCCACAATATTACTTCTGACGTCATACCAATTTATATATTTTATAATATTCTAAAAACCGTTGGCGACCGTCCACAATTTTACTGAGATTATCAAGCTGAAATTCACAAATTTATCGTCTAGGCATACGAGCACAACATAATGTATTAGTATGTTTATGCAATAAGATATTCTATATAACGGACGTAGATGCTTTCGAATGGTTTCGATCAACAATGGACTCGTAAACTGTATTATAAATGATATGAATGCTTATTATGATGCGTCTCTTACCTTTGATGCACCGGCCGTCCTCGAATCATGTGATTCTCAGAAATCGGGCAATTTGTTTGGTCGGGCTGAAAACGACGAGACTCTTGCGAGAAAGTAATAATTACTAATATTATAACATTATATCAATAGTGGTATGTTATACGAGAGTCGTAAAGCTGGAATTCATTCGAAATGCAAATCCTCTAAGAAGTTTGATCGAGAACCGTTGAAAATAGGCCAGCGCACTGCGTACAAAATTCGAGGAAAACAGTCGGCGGTCATTGTTTTTCCACTGAGACGGACCGATGACTAAAGACCACACGGTTACCCTCGTTCTCGAGTGTGAACCACGGTCGTCAGACGTAAACATCGCGGTCGTGGTGGCGGACATATCATTGTACCACGACCACCATCTCGCAAACGGTTGCCGTTACTCGAGAGACGGTAACCGCGATACTCCGTTGTCATATTTTGTCAGTCGACCAGTGTTAATCATAAATAATAATATTATATAAATCAACTAGATAGCCGACTTGATGAGTATATTGAAGTCCGGCGGCCATATTATGTCAAAAGAGCAAAATACGACTGATTAATCCGTGATTTGTGGTAACAACCGTTGACATTTATATATTGACATATATTAGATCAACGATTATAAGATTATTCTGTGATTTGTAATATTATCATTAATCATTGTTTGTCGTATAAATCGTATAATTCATGCCAAAAATTAAATATTACCCATACATGGATTAATCAATTGAATTTTGCCCTCTTGACATGCCAGATCTCATAGGTCTAATGAGGCTGTATCACGAGTCGGTCATCTAGTTGTTTTATATATATATATATGGTGTTAATGGATAACAGTAAACAGTTGCCACCGACCATTTTCTTTGTCCGCTTCTCAATCGAAACATATTCGGCTCAACATTTGCGGGTGCGTCAAGTGGTGAACAGTACGACGAAAAACCAGCGAATTTTGGCTCGAGTAAGGTATATTTTTACGAACTTCGTCAATATTCCATTCTGGAGAAACGTTTCACCCGTTTCCCGAGGGCGGTGCTTCGAGGTAAAACACATATCAGTTACCTATAAAGTATATTATGTCCATCTAAGACTATTATTTAGAATTGATGACGTGTAGCAGGACGTTTAGGTATAGGAATGTAAATTTCGAATTAAAATAAAACAATATTAGTGCTGGCCGTGAAAATCACTTTCGTTTCCAGCCCCTAAACATCGAATTATTTTTTACACTATTATACCCTTTACTTCACAATACAATCTTGTGTTTTCATTTTATTTTTATCATTGTTTAAGTAGCTACATGCCTAAGTAGGTATATTTAGCAAGGGTTATCATCATCTCGATTTACATTATATTAATATTATGTTATCACTAATCATATTCATACATATTTTTAATATTTTAATACTATTTTAACAAACATTTTATTTTTTTGTAAGCTTTTTAAATGTTTGTATTTTATCAAAACGTGATACGACCCTCAACCGATTATTACTGGGTATCTGGGTATCAGAATAACGATAAAGTGAAATAAAATTCAATTACATATCGTTTGATTATATAAACGATGTACTGAAGGATCGAGTTGATGCAGAAACTTACCAGCAAAATAGTCAAGTTTATTTCTGTGTGGCGGAATAATTTCTTTGTTGCGAATGACTTTAAAAGTATAATATGAAACGATAAGGTTTATCGAGTTCGGTAATCATATTTGGATGCAATACGTCATCGCTTATCAGTTATCAAAATATACAATATTCGGCGAGGTGACCTTTACGATAGTCCAGGAGGATAAACGTGCAGTGTAGGTTATCACTCACAGTCCTTGATTATTGGCCTTACAAGACGGTGAAAGTGGAGCACTGCAGTTGTCTCTTACTCAGCGTACGATGTGTAAGTGTTCACTTAGCATTGCGGTTGTAAGCATCCCGCAAAGTGTGTATTTTAATGATTTATATTAGTGTGCAAACCATATTATTATATAAAATATAAACGTACGGGCATACCTAGTCTGTATACGCCGGGTATCCAGCGAAGATTTACTATTTTAAAGTGCCAACTCCATTACCCAAACACTTTAAATTAGCGAATCCTCCCGGGATACCCAGTTGTACGTGTATGTCATTAGGGGTCGTGTAACGGGGCCATTATTAAAGTCCAAACACAAAATCCATTTTCCGATGATTATGTTTGGATACACCACTATAATATACTGTTATAATAATATACCTACTTATATTCAGCGAAAACAATGTTATGTTACAAGATTTTGACAAACTATTGCTAGTATAAAATTATCGTCATTGGAATATTAATAAAAAACGCTCATAGCTCATCGTAAAACGATAAAAGACTACAACAATTGCATGTTCTTGTTTATGAAACTAAGTCATAATACGTTAGCTGAATAGAAATAAATTAATATTGTACTGCACGTTATATTATTATATTGTGTGAACAATTTCACTAATATCATTGTCATTTATTATAAATAAATTTCATTACTCCTTATTCGATGTAATAATAATAATTATAATATGGTCTTAAAAACATAGTTAACGAAATTGTAATTACAATACTTGGCTGCTATATGTATCATTATGTATACTTGTTGTTTATTACGAACTTTGAAACATTGTAGCTTAATTTTCTAATTTGAACTTGAATCCTATTACGACACTGATCACTGATCCGATACTTTTCATAAACTTACAACAAACTAATTATTTCGAGGATATTAATATCGTAGTGTATATAGTCAGTTAATTGTTGTAGAGCTTCGACAACTTTTAAACAATAGGGCATGAACAAATTTTTGGCTTTTGTAATATTTTTATAAGAACGAAATTTAACTGAAATCTCTGAGTGAATTAATTTCGATTAAATGTGTGGAAAACGTTTAAAAACATTGTTTCGTATATTATAAGTAGCACGCTACTAGATATTTCTCCTATGTAACGGAAATTAAAGAATCATAGATACTTATGTTTTTTTGATATAGCACAGAGTAAAAATATCTAGTATCATGCTACATATTGTTAGGGATAAAATTGGATATTTTTTTAAACAGAGATATTATGTTTTTGGGCTGGTTACAGCTTTTTTTGTTTAACTGATTTTCACGAGACTGATTTTCGTAATGCTTTGTTTATTGCTATAGAAACGCAAATCAACAATACAAATGAAAAAAAATCAATTCAATTAATTTATAAAAAAATGTATAGCATGTTACTCAATAATTGTCCATTTCACTATACCCAAAAACGTATCAATGATTCCTCAATTTTTCTTGTAGAGGAAACATATCAAGTATAGCATATTACTCTGATTTAAGCCCAGTATAATACATATATGTTTTTGATTTGGTTGCTGATTTTCGTTTATATAAAAATAAACAAACCGTTAACAAAATTGGCCTTTCGAAAGTCGGTTGGAAAAAATGTCGTATTATACAGTCCAAAAACATACCTAACAAACAAGTTTTAACCGACATTTATTCTTGCGCACTGTTTTAAAATTATATAATTTACTGTCCGGAGAAAACACAATAATACAGTCGGTTTAAGCATCGATATAACAATGCAAGTCGTTGTCGTGATTGTCGTCCGGTATATGGCCGGTAAATAATTAGTGATATAAATATGGAAATCGTATGTAGAATTCTGAGAGGATTTGGAAGAGGATAACCTTGTACTAGTAGACGAAGCATATAAGGCCGTTGGGTTTGTGTAGTGTGGTCCTTGGAAATTTGCATCAGAGTGATATATATATTATATAATGTAGTTGGATACAGTTTATTATATCATCTAGTGCGCATGCGCCGTGTAATTCGGTAACACCCGAACAATGCAGTCACGTCTGACCGCTGAAACTACATCCATATACTCCGTTTACTAGTATAAGGTTTATGATCGCAGCTCTGTTTTAATATTATAATATAATCGATTGCCTCGAGAAAACGTAATAATACAGTCGGTTTAAGCCACGTAAGTCGTTGTTGTGACTGTCGTCCGGCATAATTATATAGTAGCCGGTAAGTAATTAGTGATATAAATACGAAAATTGTATGTGGGATTTTGCGCTGCGTCTAATATAATATCCAAAGGTTCGGTCGTATTTTGGTGTGGAACACTGCTGTTTGGGACGAATAATCCGCATTAAGAACCTCTGCGAACACTATAGCGAATTGATTAAAATAGGCCCTAATGGACCGCCAACATCCCCACACATCCCCACTGCATCTCGACGACCAGCCAAACTCGTATTTTGGCATTAAACCGAATTTAAATTCAATAACCTCTCGTCGTAGGACGTATCCGTAATTTTTCCACTAAATATACAAACCTTTCCATAAAATATAAATTTGTTCGGACATCAGTCGTGCAAAAAATATATTCTCCATAATATTACAAAATTTGTAATATATTATGTACATATTTTTTAAGAGTTTCAAACCATTGTCACAAATAATAACCAAAGCTATCATAGAAAGACAATGTTACTATTACGTCGATGGTTTAAATGTTGTGTTAATAAAATTTTAAAAAAAAATGCATTAGAATGTAAATTTATTCGGCGTCGTACCTAATTGGCAATTAAAGGAAATCAACGACGGTTTAAACGTTGAATGATTTCAAATTAAGACTGCTGTAAAAGACACTGGCACAATAATACAATATGCGACGACTTAAAATTACCAATTAAGTTCAAATGGTTTGTATAATTGTAGTTATAAAAATTACGGTGTATACAAATTAATTGGTTCATAATGATTCGTTTTCACCACATTTTTTTAAAAAAACATTTGGCATTTAATCAAAATGCAATTTGCTTGACTATTATTAAACTATAATACAACCAAAGATATCAAAGAAAGTATTTGTGTTTATTTTGTTATAAGTACTTATATTTTTTTTCTCGCATTTTGAAGCGAATCAACAAATAATAACTAAACTCTATCGAAGTGAAAATACCTCCCGTATCATTTGTATATAGCACAGATTAGGCTTATAATATTATCACACTTTGATTAAATACCTCAACAGTACACATTTGAATGTCTACAGAGTTGTGACTTCTACCTATACCTAACTATAGTATATTATATTATATTTATTATTTATGTACAGAAAATAAAACAATGTCCAACGCTAGATACGTTGATTAAATAATAATTTGAAATTGAGTTATGAGTAAACAAAATAGTGTCAAATATCGCACTGCCGAGAGTCGAGCTAAGAAATACAATTATTACAGTTGATTGTAACGTCATATATCAGAATATTTCGGTATAATATAAGATCGTGGTGAAATCAAATAATATAGCTTTAAAAATGATTTTCGAATAAACTGAGAAACATTTTATGATAATGAAAATACATTTTGGTAACAGGAACTGAGTTTTTTTCCTACAATCGGAGTTTATTTTCATTTCATTCTCTGTGGAAATCTGGAAAACAAGCTATTTCCTTAGTCAAACATAAATATGAATTACTTTTGGCGTGAAAGCGTCAAGTGTTTTATATTCTTTTTAGAATGGCTTTCTGTATTTCCGATTTTTACATTGCCATATTTCATAATGTTTTGGTAAAAAATGCGTATTCGTCTCGTCTCTCTCCCTCTCTTCTATTCAAACGGCGAATGTTTAATATTGATACGTTTAAATAATATTATAATGAAACGAATTATTGTCAGCCGTCAGCATTGTGCAATTTATATTCTAGCCACGTCACAGTAGTGACTTATGTATCGCGGTGAATGTCTGTACACGTGTCGTAGGTTTTTATATTATTATTTATTATACTCCGCAACAACGGTTTTTAAATGCTTATTTAATAACGTACTTGGGACAGTAAAATAAAAAAGTATGATTTCATTCGGTGTGTGGAAAAATAAAAATAAAAATAAAAAAAATGAAAGAATCTAACGATTTTGCGTAGCAGGTACCGCGCGAAAACGCCGACCTTGCATTAATCGTAGAAATAATTTTAGTAAATCACTTTATCATTCCATCCGGTGTCGTGTCGTAAAAAAAAAATTGAATTGATATAATGCAACGTAAAAGAAGAATATGGTCAGGGGTAATGGGGGGATTAAAAAAAATAATAATAATAATAAATAAAAGTTTTTACTAATAAGACAGCAAAACGAATCTGACGTATGTACCTAATTTATATTGAAAGCACGCACGCACACACACACTTATTCGTGTACTATATTATATTGTTATCTGTCCAATCAGACGCGGCGGCCCGGCGGGGCATTTGGAATCGGCGGCGAGGTGATGGGGAGGGGGGAGTGATAGGTTGGACAAAGGTTGAGTAAGAGTAGTAGGGGGATAGTGTTTTGTAATTAAATTTCCTTCTTTTTCCCATCGTCCGTTAATATATCAGCGTCTATACGGCCCGGGCACGCCGCAACGCACTCTTCTTCTCCTTTCCATCCCTCTATCGCCGAAACCCCTCTAGCACCATCGCTCACCCCACCCCTTCCGCGGACACTCGACGGCTCGTCGTTCCCAAGAGACGCGATGTAATTCGAAGCCAATATACATCCGCATCGGGTTCAAATGTGCGTACACACGCACACGAAGGTATACCTACTCTTGAAATCTGATAATATTCGTCGGCGAGATAAAGTACCCGCCCACCGTCGCGTCAAAGCTCGAATACCTGGTGTAGGTAAATGTGACTGCAGTCGGACGGAAACGTAGAGATTTTAATTGGCCTCCGAAAACTCGTTCTGTTTGCTCGCCTCGTTGTTTTATCGTTGCTTGTAAATATTATGTTTTTGTAAATTTTCTACACTTGACGGTCGTTGCGATCCGCGTGAGTGTCCGTCGCAGCTGAAGATATCGGTCAGCGATGTATAGGTACATCGCATGACTACAATGTTATTGTATTGATACTACAAAGGTTCGAAACGTTATGCTGTTCGGGGATACTAATAATTATGATAATAAAAATAATACAGACGAATCCTTCAGTAGTTATATCGAATACGTGCGGACGCAAAGACTCTCTTCTTTCGAATAAAACATATTTTTTTCCTCAACCGATAACTAGAAATCTGTAATTCGAGGACATTTGTAATCATAAAAATACACCGTTGACGAGCCACGTGTTTCTTAGATTAAAATGATTTTGAGAAATTAAATTAAATAATATTTTAGTATTTCAATATTTCGGGTGTATAAAAAAACGAGTTATGAGTTTGACTGTCAGTTAGAAATATTTTAATATTCACGTAACGGTTTCTGGGATATCGATTTATATTTTTCACATTAAAATTATTGACAAAGATTTCAATAAACTGAAATACATTGATTTATTTTAAATGCAGTAACAGTAATCTAAGTTGTTACGTTTAAATATGTCATTATAATTTATGAGGAATGGTCCATATGTTTTTATTTCTTCATATTAAAATACTTACATTATTAAAAATAGCTTATTTCACATTTCAAATCCAAAATAATACTCATTTCTACTATTATAATATTATAAAACTATTCTTTCAATGTACCGAGATCTCTATTAGTTTTGAATCTTTCGTTCTTATGAAAATGTATTTCACAGATTATAAAATAAATTTATTCTTAAGGGCACTCAACTCGGGTTGGCGAATATTTGAACAGCTATAATATTATGTAATCATTGTTTTAGTTTATCATTAACTAAACAAAGTACACATCATGTCTGCACATGATATTAATGTTGACAGACCTGCAGATAGCATATAAGTATGGCCAATGTTAAGTGTCATCCACCAAGACTCGTTCGTGTCCAAATTATTAATATACTCTAAAGATGTACAAGGAACGACAATGGTGTATTATAATAATAATATGTTAAACGCATCGTTTGAATAAATGTTTTCTCTATCTCCCTATCTTTCTCGCACCCTATCTCCTTCTCTATCACTCTATATCTCTACCAATTTCACTATCTTTCTCTTTCTCTTACACTCACACACACACACACACACACACACACACACACACACACACACACATCTTTTCAAATTTATCGCGTATACACGGTATATTATTCGTGACCCCTTTGGATGGGCTCATCATTCCAGACCTATCCAAACAAAAGGTTGGTGAAAGGTGTACTATATAAATAACAAATTAAAAACCATTAGTTTAACGATGAGATGTTTTCATTTAATGTTACAGGTTATGTAAATATGGCTTTTTGCGATATTCCATCGTATTAAATAATATTTTATTTTTCCAAAGAAACAATAATACTGTGTAAACAATAAAAACAGTGTGACAAGTTGACCTAAACGTATGTTATTTCACAAAGTTTCGCTCAACACTACTAAATATTATTATGTTCATTGTATTTTAAAGACAAAAATGATATACTGTAATGCGTGTTCTTATTCACCAGTGGCATAAGATATTGTACCTATTTACGCATTTATTATTTAAAAAAAAATAAATACTTATTAAAAATTATATAATAAAACGAAAACTTGTCTCTTTAGTATATTATACCTCTGCTGGTATACTGGTGTCTGTGACATGTTAGTAAAGTAAAACTCCGTGGGCTGTATATATTTTATAAATATTTTTATTTTACTAATACAAATATCTTGCGTTAAATTTAATATTTCCATTTTGTGCAGACATATTTCATAATTCATAATAATATTGTAATATTGTCAATGAGTTGCCATTCTATATTTCTTATAAAATATTATGTCATCATATTAAGCTGTTATGCATCATCATTAAATATTTAACTTCGTATTACTTCACACGTATTATATAATAATATTAAAGTATATCTTTCAAACTTAGGTACTAAATATAATATGCGTATAATATGATCTGCGTGTTACTTTCTTTGGTTTTTCTTACTTTTTTGTTCAAGAAGTAATAAACATTTTTAATTCTTTTTTAAATTATATAGTTTTATTATAAATTATGGATGTTTTTGTTTCAGTTGTGTTTACAGATATCCTTAGGTGGAGATTAAGACACTGCGACAAAATATATTTTTCTCTTTCTCTCAAAACCACTTTTCTTTATAATTCAACCTCGAGTCAATCCGCATAAATCTTATACATTTGAATTTGTTATTAAATAATTAGTCTAATAGCATCTAGTCTAGTCTGAAACAATTTTATTCGGAAGTTTTATTAGGCACAACTTACAATCATCACATTTTTAATCGTTTCCATAATATGTAAATGTTATCATCGATAATCATAGTATGTATTATAACAATCGTCAATCGTCGACTGTAGGCAATTTTTCGGATATAACATTAATTTTTAATGTTTCAAAATCATTTTATCGTCAGTTATCGAATAAATATCGATAAATAATAATAAAAACAAAATCTAATAATGATTACGTCTTCTTTTAACTTCTATAAATTCATCAATAAAACTTTTATATAATATTTATGTAACAATATTATTTTCGATTCCAGATGCTTTGAAAAATTCACGCACAGCTCCGCAGTATGGGTAATCGATATAATGTACATTTAAAAATAAATTTCTCCAGTTGGTTGACCCACAAATGTGTTGGATCCGAAACAATTATTTTTCTTCGGACATACAATCTCGTAGTGCCTATATATTATATACAGAAACGTACAGTGTTTACAGTCAACCGCACGACACCAGCTTACTTTTATTTGGCCTCGTGCCACGAACGTAATACTAGATGCGAAATTATTATTTTATATTAATCAAACAACGAGTGTCAAAAGACCATAATATCACGATGGCACATTGATAAAACTTAGTTAGTATATTGAGAATAAAAACAAAACACACAAGTTTCATTCAAGTTTAAGAAGTACGAACAATATATTTATTATACTCTATAGGTAGATACGGACCGCTATAACTATTAGGAATACCGGCGAGGCTTTATTCACAATTTTTTAGGTTAAGTGCTGTTGACGCAGCCGTCGTAATTTTGTGCGTTGCCAATTAATTTTTAAGTTATTTCTGTATGACAGTATTGAAATGGAAACTCGTTTTGACATTATGCGAGTGGCACGGTTACCTTCCATATTATACAATATTTTATGAGAAAATAAAGAAAAGAGACAACCATGGTTAGTGCAATGTTACACAATGGCCTTACACCAGCGTGTTTGTACGAGGGTAAAAAAAATTGTAATTTTAAAAAGAAAATTTTAATGGAACATCGATGATTATGTTGTCGACACGTTACTCCTCAAAACTTTGCACTTGTGACCTTCAATGAACCCCAATGATTGCGTGCAATTTCCAGCGCTGCCTTCGTAGATTTGAGGTTAAGCAAACAGGATTTTCCTAATAAGTTAATAAATCTTCGAAGAACCATTACAGTTTTAGGTATTGACAATGCGAGATTGGATAAACAAGGTAATCATTTTTTTTTTTTTTTGAAAATATTGTGGACGAATTAAAAAAATAACATTTCAATGTTCAAACACACTTTTGAGGAAAAAAAAGATGCAATATAAATAAGGCATCAGACTTGATTTTGAATCGTATCGACGTCTGCAGACTATCTTGCTAACAAAACATAATGCAATTTTGTCAATAAAGAATTCATCGAGAGAGAAAGAACAACCATAATGAAGTTATGTACACAGCAGTACAAAGGAACATATAATATTGCACGGAACGCATGAAAAATAAAAATAGTTAAAGATAGATACTATTATTATAAAGTTGTAGAAAAAAATGTGAAGTCTAAAATTATGTTTTACTTAGCATATTATACAAAAAAAAATTCTAGAAAAGGGAGGTATTCGAACCCCTGAACCTCTTAGTGACGGCCTTGCACGTACAATTTGCATGCATAATATAAAAATGTTCAATGTAAACTGTGTGTTATAATGAATGTTCAGCTATCCTTGAAAAAACAAATTATTTAAATTAAATTGTATATATATTTTTTTTTTTTTTTAATAATCATTGTAGTAAAAACTATAATATTTTAAAATAAAGGATTATACGAAATTATATATAATATAGTATATACTCGTTTTAGATTCAAAGAAACGCGAGGAATTTATAATAGGTACGTTTTAATAGTGATATATTTTATTCTTTTAATTTATTATGATTTGTTTTTTTATTTTTTGTTTAACTCTTTAAATGAAAAAAATATGGTTCAATTTAACCCTAACATGGTTATTGTGATTCTTAGTATCATTTTGAAATTTAACCAATGAAAATAATATATCAAAACAAAATTATTTTGAGTACATTTAGGTATAATACCTAATTAATGATTATGATGCACTGAACGACTTGAAACGTTACCGATTAAAATATTAGTAATTAGTAATTACTAATTCGTAATAAAATGTCCGTCTGGATCGACTTTTTTCAAGTGACTTCTCAACAATATACATTTCTAGTTTAGCGAGTGCTTGGGCAAAATATACATAATATTCGCTGGAATTAAAATTTGTTATAAATTATAATATTACGATATCAATATTCGTCGTATAGCTGCGGGTCGGGAACCGTCGTCGAGTGGAGATTATCGTTCGGTCGCGCGAAAGTCGATTTTATTATTTCTGAGGTCGCTTGTATACTATATAATACAATTATTGTTTATGATTCAAAAATGAGTTTCAAATAAGCTGATTAAAGCAGGAATATTTAATAGAAAGCTTGCGTCGAGTTATGAGATTGCTTCTAAGAAATCGCGTTTTAATTTTAAACGTGGAAACACTCAAGTCACAACCGTTGTTACCCGCGTAAAACATTATAATATTATAATCCAAAGAAGAAAATACGGTTACTCGGTGGTTGTTTTATTTTTATTTTTTATTGTTACGCCACTCGTACAAGTGTAAATTAAAGTGTTATGTGCGTACGGTGTATTAATAAAAATAATAGGTAGAACGTATAGGTACCAGTTACGCTATACCTATTTCGTTTTAATTTATAATTGTTTCGCTCACGGACCGAGATAATATATAATAGTAATATTATGTCTCATGAGTTACGACAGTTGTCCTAGTCCAATAATGAAAACAAAAAAATGCCATAAAGTTTCGTTTGTGCCCGGCCGATTAATAATAATAATAATAATAATAATAATAATAATATTAATAATAATAACATGTAAGTGTAACAGCTCGCTATTATTTGTTTTGTTTTTTAGAACTTTTCAGAGCTAACGGTAGTAGTTATGATGAGTAAGACGTATTTCCTCGAATGTAGGTATATAATATTATTGTGGAGGTATTTGTATACGGACATTATAACGGTAGAGAGTCTCGATAACACAAATTTCAAGAGGAATATATTAATACATTTTCGACTTATGTATTTTTCGAGTTAAATACCTCAAACACAACTCATAAACACTTCGATGGGGTACAAGAAACAAGTGTAACTGTATCCCATTCATTAATAATTTATTAATGATAACAAATTAAATTACCCGATCGCTTACTCCGGTGGTTTGCGAATTTTACCATGGCGGTTCTAGGTGGGGGGGGGGAATAAAAACACACTAAACTTTCCAAAATTGACGACCATATTATTATGAATCGGTGGGAGTCGGTGACGGAGACGACATGACGCCTCAAATTGCATTGGTAATACATTTATACCTTATCTGAGTCGAATATTGAATAGCTGATGTCAACAATACGAGCATAATGCCAGCATATCCACGCGAGACCAGAGGGAAAATCGTGAAATATAATAATATCTTCGACAACGCGCATAGACGATATTATTTATAGGAATGGGAAAGCGCAAACGTACGGTGGGTGGTGGAAACAAAAAAAACACTATCGCATTTTCGGAAAGGTCATTCGTGATTTGTTTTGTTATTTTGGTTTTCCCACCTAACTATATGTAGGTATACGAGAAAGGGGTCGTAGCCGGGACTTATATATGTGTGCATAATATAATGTACACATAATATACAGTGGTGAAAACGTCACGCGATTTTTTTTTCTTTCAAACCGATAATTAAAATAAAAATAATAATAAAAAACTTTTTCCTGTGATAGCCTGGTGAAAACAGTAACTCACGATAAAAAAAAAATAATAATAATAATAATAAAATACAATCTCCACCCCGCTAGAATAATATACGAAAAACACCGGAGAACTCGAATATAAATAACGTAACGATAGCCAAGCGGGAGACTTCTCGTGATCCGAAGTAATTTCATTTAATTGCAACCCCCCCCCCCCCCCGTCTAGTCCTTTTACCCCACAACCAGACTTGACGCTTCCACCGCTCCACGTAGACATATAATAACAAAACTTCCAGTCAAAACTTTTATTTATTTTTATTTATTTGTTTACCGTGTTTGCCAACGGATATTCAAACGTGATTTCTTTCGTTTTATTAGGTTGTTTTTGCCGCCGTGTCACAGCTGTTGCAGTAGACTGTGGTTGTGTACACACTGAAGTAATATCGAATATCATATATAATATTATATTATATACTGATAATAATAATTATGTACATAAATATGACGGTAGCATATACAAGCTACTTACGCTCGTCAGTGTATCATTTTAGTATCTAAAACACATATGATGAAGTATATAATAATACTCAAATGTATTATACATGTATAATATGTTACGAGAACAGCACCACTTTATGCTTTCATTTTACTCATTGCTTATAACATTTTAAGCTGTATAGAAATTTACAACAATATTATACAATATATTATACCTTTTAAGTTTTAAAAATATAAACTTCAATCGTTTTTAATCATAACATCGATCATTGACTCTTTATTAGCAAGCCAACATATTATTATTGCTCGTGGAATATCTAAACAATACTATCGATGGGTGATAGTTAAATATTAACTAAAATTAATATTAAAACATTAAACGATGTAGGTACCATCTACTATATTATAATATTATATTAATAGAAATACAGACAATAGTGGAGCAACCAGAATTTTTTCAATGGGAGGGGGGTGGTGCATACTTGTTTGAACATATATATTTTAAGTAAAGAAAAAAATCTGGTACCTACCTATAATCCATATACATATAAAAAATGTTTTCATGAAAGATGTGTTTTAGAATTAATGCAGCAGAACTAGTTAGATATAACCTTATCTTAATAATTTTGTATGTGTAATTACAAAAAAAAGTAAAATAATTCGTAGTATAAAATCTAAACGACTTTTCGAATTACCTAGCCAACCTATTTAAAATTTATTCAGATAATATAATGACGTCAAAATGAATATTTAAAGAATATAGTCCATTGATTCTGGTGTTGATTTTCTTAAATAATTTTTTACCCATTTCAAAGTGAAATATTATCTCGCAGTTTCAATACTGATTAATACCATACCTAATTAATATTTGTAATAATTTAAAACATTTGGAAATAAATCAAGATTCAAGATTACATAAATTAATTATTTAAATAGTACTTTTTTGTGCTATATTATTGTCGTCCAAATAGCGATTCCATAAAATCATTTCTGATCAAAATTTTCAACATTAGTAAAATTAAACTGAATGAGTTATTTTAATTTTTCTCCTTTAAATGTTGAACTACTGATTAACATTTGAAATCTAGTTACCTATAATATTTCCATGATTAATAAAGTTTTCATTCAGATGTTGGATATCTAGATAAATCGAGGAAAGGAATAAATAGGGTTATTTTGAAGTATTTTTCAGTACTTTCGCTTAAATATTTCAAAATTATTAAACCGTTACGAAACATTTTTCATACTATCTAGTTATTCTATCAATTATTACACACTTTTTATCTTAATGTGGAACTATCAGAAATGTTCGAAACGTTTTTCATACTACTTGTTTTGTATTATCAATTATCATAAATTTAGAATTTTAAATAAAAAAAAATTATCTTATATAAGTCCAATATGGCACAAGGGGGATCTGGACCCGAGGATCCCTCCCTTTCTGGTTGCGCCACTGACAGACAAGGAATGAGTTGTAGATAAACTTTCTTTGTTAAAATATGATTTCATATTTTCATACTATATTTTACAAACAAAAAAATTAATCAAATATTAATCAAGACTGCATTTTAATATGAATTCTATTGGCACATATTATGTTACTTTGTTTTTCAAGCCTATGCTAAAATGTTGTGATCTTTTAATTGGCATTTAATATTTGAATTTGTTAATATATGTTGTTTATTTAATACACCACTCACTTCAAAATTAATAGATAGTATATTATCAAAGTGTTCAAAACTATAGTACCTAACTTTTTTTTTTAATTTTACTTTACAGTTTGTTACGGAATATAAAATAAATTAAAATACTTGATAACAAAGTTATGTAGAATACGTGTAGGTGGTAGCTTTTATTTTGTAATATAATAAAGTGCACACAGCAGTCGATATTAAAATGTTATTGTAAATAAATAGGAACTAGAATTGATAATTTGATGAAAAATAAAATATGAAAATTTAGTATGTGTGATAATTATGTCTGAACAAAACAACTATATTGTTATGCTACAAAACCTTATTAATGTTAATTTTACGTTTTAAGACGAGATAATAATTATTCACAAATATTATGTAGGTACAGCTATTATGTTGTTATAGTTAAGTAAAATGTTCTTAAAGGACTACGCGTAATCAGAATTAATGAACTAAATCGATACCTACGCAAAAAAATTGTGAAGAAAAATATAATAATAATAGAGAAATAAAAATACAAAGAAAAGAAAATCATAAGCGTATACAGCTACTACTCTAATATTATCATGGTGCAGTTGTAGTCGTAACATAAACTAGAAAGGAAATAAAAACGGTCTGCTGTATACTAAACAAACACGAAACCTAAAAAATGTTTTATTTTATATTATAATATAAATGTATACTTATTTTTTTTTTTTGGGAGTATTTTCCTCGACAAAAGAGTGTAATCAACGGACTAGGTATTTGCATTTGGTTTACCGCGGTGGTCGACATTTTAACGAATGCTCCCCATAAACAACCCCTCTCAATTATTAACCTCCGTGTGTCATGTAAATAAAACGCAATCCAAAGAAACGCGATATAATATTTTGATTGGCGTGTGTTTTTTTTTTTTTTTTTGCTACCAAAACCAATATAACTAATGATATTCACGTCCATTCGCTTTTCGTTTTATTCTATACAATATTATACCCGCCTAATTTGAAAGTATAAAACCGAATGTCAGTGGACACGCCAAGATGTCTGCGCGGCGGCTTTTGTGTACGATTCATAAAGTCTGATTATTATCGAACAGCCGTATTGAACAGTAATAGTGTGTAGAGATAAGTATATAGGCACTCGGAAGTTGGTAATATCGGAATTCAATGCTTCGTGGACATCGTAATAATAATTAGCACCAATTGCCACCAAACTTAAGTTGGCAGCACATTGATGTTATCTGAATAGATGCCTCTGGGTGGTAGTTGGTATCGAATTATAATCATTGTGGGCATATACCTAGACCTTGATCGTATACAACGGATAGAGCTAGCTACTGCCTAAATATTTGAAGCCAATATAATTATTAAGATAAATTGGAGAAAATGCTTATGCCAGTGGTGGATTTAGCGTACGGATAGGGTGGCAGCTGCCGGTACAAAATTATTTGATATTCACCTGTTAAAAATTTCAATATCGGGTCGTTTTGATAAGTTGAGTAAAGAATCATTAGTCTAATGACTGTTTACGCCCTGTTAAAATAATTTAGTTTTTTTAAAATTATCAGTTATACGTAACGTTATCACTAATTACATAAATACTTAACTAATTTTATTTGTATAATATGTACTTAAACTATGAATAATGTATAATGTATTCAACATAAAGCACATTCTATTTTGCTTAAAAGAATAAAGAAAATCTATATATTTTTGGTATTCATATTTGAACTGTAAGGCAAAAAAAAAACTGCGGTTAAGGAGTTTAGGTTGACTTATTCGCTATATATGGCTATAGCTCACTTATAAATATATATTTATGCCCATACGGAATTTGAGTCCTAAAATCACCCCTGGCGCATGCGTGCATTTTATATCACGGCCGCGCTGGTTAAGTGATAAAAGAGGTATATTATGATAAATACGCGACGAGTACCTACTGACACGCATGCCCAATATAAGTCAGTCCTCTCGCGACTCGTCGATAATGATGTATTCAAACCCTTAGTACGCCTTTACAATGTCGTGGCTCTATCCATAGTAATATTGTATATTATGATGTAAGCCTTGTACCTACTAATTTAGAGGTGACATGTCGGTAGTTTCCAGGTGAACGTCGGTGACGCTGATCGTGCTGTTCCACACTTCTGCGCATGCGCGTAGACCGAACCAGATTGTACCTAGTTAAAAACGAAATCATCATAAATATGCGTAATATTATCGTATTTTAACATATTGCTATTATTATTCATGAATATTTCTTACAAGTTTTAAACGAATTTAACGAATTATGAATAAATTTGTATTAAGTCCTACTATACCTATACCTGTATAGTAACTTGTCTGGTTTTTGATTTCGACGCTTTCGTTGTTTCGACTCATCATAATAATACATCACTGTTACTCGATTTGCCATCAACGCACCACCCAACCCCGTCGGTCTGGCGTGTTCCGTCTAAATTTGTATGTAAGGTCTACGAATGTAATATAGGTAATATACATTTGCAAAAAAAAAAAAACTTAATTCTCATCGCGTTCAAAAACATTTTATGATCACATTAAAATAATAATATATTATTTTCAAACGAGCTGGTGGCGGCGTCTCGTCAATAATTTATTACATTCATTACGGCACCACTGTGTCATTATTATTGGAGCGCGCCCGTTATTCATTAAAAATATGCGTTTGCCTTCCGGCACGTCGTTCTAAACAACCGAATAACAGCAGTAAGTTCTCGGCAGCGTAAGCCCGCAAATAATAATTATTACAACAGCGACCGAAATCGCTTTGTAAGACATTTGCAATATAATAATAATACATCAATAATTGATAATGTGTTAGTGTAGGTATATAGTACCTATAAGCGGAACAATAATATTAATATAACGCACGGTTTGTTTATTTCGTACATGAATTTTGTTCACCCAAAGTTCGTTCCAAAAACGTCGGTCGTTCCGGCGGCAGCGAGAAACGCCCTTTGAAGAAAACGAAACAGTACGAAAATAATAATATATTATACTAACTTCGCGCGATGTTTGTTTTGGTGAACTCGATACGCTCTCGAATGCGCTCCAAAGAGATTCGCATTCGCAAAAAGCTTTTTTTTTAACGCTCCGACGAATTATCGACGGTATATTATTTTATGCTTAAACTCTTTGGTGCCTAGGACGAATACCATAAAGACGGCATACCATGGCGTAGCGTACGTCATGACGTGTGATCAGTGACATTTTTGCGACTACGGGAACAGAATTTCGAGGTTTGTCTAAAAATAATGTTAATTTAAAAATTCAATTTTTTATATGATATTTATTAGAATTTTCAGGTATACAATATAAAGACCATATTTTGAAATTTCCGATATTCATCGTACTACTTAAGAAGTTTCCTGTGGCACTACGAACTTTTATTTTTTAAATGAGAGCCCTCTATTTTACTGCAATGGTTTTAGCTGACGATTTCCTTGAAAATTCTGCTGTATCTAAATTAAAATTCTAATGAGTAGTTTCTGAGTTATTAAAATACTTATACCAAGAACAGTTATTGAGTATAGAATTAGTATTAAATAAAGAATTATTCTTAAAAATAGTTTTATTAAAATACAAATATATAATAATATGTAATGTTTACTATATTATGTAGTATTCATTATACTTGAATAATTTTTACAAATTATTTATACTGACAGATAAATGGTAGTTACTACCTTTTTTAATCGGCCAATCCTCATATCTACGTAAGCGGCCATTACCTCAAACATGTTATCATTTTTACATTAAGTTATACCTATGTTCTAAAACTTATAAACTACTTGCTTGAATGTTGATTCATATACATCAAAATTCTCAACAAAAATAAAATATCTACTTAATAATGAAAAATGAAAAAGGGGAATACCTGTTTAAAAAAGAGTAATTTCTGTTTTATCACAGGATCATTTTTAAGTGGTACAATAAGTCCCAAAGTTCAAAAATAATATGGTCGTCAGGTTTATTCGAAAATCCTGTAAATCAGAATTTTGAATATATGCATAATATAAGCATACAAATAGGACGAGCTTGCTTAAAAATTATCCTGTATACTTAAGCTCATAATGTACACTTATCACAAGTCATGTGTAGTACGCCTACGATACTAACAGCAAAGCACACGTTGGATGAATCAAAACAAGAATACCACAAGATTATGGTATTCGGTTAGGTTAGGTCCTAGTTAGATCCTGCGATGATATTATTATATTACAAAAATAATTGTGTGTCGTTTTAAAATGTATAATAATATAAAATTATTAAAATGATGACATTATATTAATGTGCAGCACGCGCACGCGCGTGTGTGTATGATATGATATATAAATATATTATGTTATGCGTACACACCCGTGCGGGGTACATCGCGGAACGGTTCGGCGGTGGTGAAATGAGAAGGGTAGGGAGGGGGGGCTTAAAGTTTTGTCGAAATCCCGAGTGCGTCTGGGATTTTTGGCACCATACCCTGGAGCAATAAATTCCGGTTTTCCGGTGCGCATTTGCCCGGGCACACTCCGACGAGATTCAAATAATAATTTTCAGTTAACCAAGTCGCGCAGATATCGTCGTCGCTTTACTATCCGCACTGGCCACTGCTACTACTATATTATAATAGCTATCTGTCCATCACGTTTCTGAAGAAAAACGTCTAGCGTTACATTTAAGGTTATTATATTTTATCACCGCGGCTCATACACGACCGACAATATTATAAGTATAATATCATATAGTTCATATCTAGTCATCAAATGTTTTCCGCTACTGCGCCAGCACTAGGTCTCTAAAAACATTCGCGGTTGAAACATCTCATTTCACTTTCTTATTTCGTTCAGAGTAATTGAGGTATATCCGACTCATTAAAAATAAAAACAGTTAAATTTCTATCATGAAATGTTGACATTTGTTTAAACTATTAATATGATGTATTTATTATATTATATAATTTTACATATACAATAAAGATATTATTTCAAGAATAAATAAATAAAAAAAAACATTTTCCCTGTTTTATACAACTGTTGTAGACAATTCAATATTTAAATATAAATGATTACCATTATTATGTGCTATGTATAACAACGATTAAGCACTGACTGATCACCGTTTTAAATAATTTAAAATAAAATAAATAAATCACTTTCGTTGTAATATGACAAACTAAAATAACCGTTCGAGCACTGTCTAGCTAAGGCTTGGGCATCGCCTTTAAAATAGTGTGAACAGATGACAAGGACAACTGGCAAAATTCGCTCCACGACTCCGGCCATCCTATATGTACTAAAGTTTGATTCTCAGCATCGTGGTATATTCGACGATATACGTGGTATGCTTTGTGGTTCTGAATGTGTACACGCCTGAACCATGGTTGCTGTGTGTATAATTGGAGACTGACGGACGTTTGCGGCTTGAAAATATTAACCCCAGTAAGGACTATGAATATTATATCAGGTCCTTCCGAAGCCGTCAGGCTTGAAATACTTTTCAAGAATGAAAAACACCACAGAGAATATCTAATCGACTCATGAACCACTGCAGTAATAACCATACAGCCGAGCTTCAGAATTTCAAAATTTGGTGGATCACGCAGTGTCCCGTTTTGGACGAACGACGGGTTGTCAAGTTATTCCCGTCAAAAAATTACACGTTTGAGTAAGGATACGATTATGCTTTTGATAAAAATATTTAATATAAGCGCAATTAAGTACGTAAAGTTTGACGATAACCTATTTGACAGAATGTATTTTAATATTCTCTACAAATCGTACTGTTAATAAATAATCTTTAAGTAAGTACGTGGCTAACATAAATGGATAATATTGCGAAACATATTACCGAAAAAAAATCGTACTCTTGAAAACTAGTAAATTTTATTAGATGTTCAAAAGGAGTATAGAGTACAGGTGGGTATAATATCGAACATATCACATTTCATAGCCTATTGACGAATACAAATTCATAAAACAAAAAATTCGCGATACAGTATTATGGTCGTTGTTAAAGTGCTTGTTTTTGTATCTAGGTACAATACCTAATGAGCTTATGTATATTAAAGTTTTACCTACGACCACGTTGTACACCTACTCGCAAAATATCCATGACACACTGCAATCTTCCTTTTTTCTTCTACAAATACGAGTTTAATTCGTTTTTTGTTTGACGTACGCTTAATTGACCCGCGATTTACACAAGATAAACACGCGTATAGGTATATAACATGACGAATCAAAAGTATACAATCATTTATAATTCCAGTATTAAACGTATAGTGCCTACTCAAATGCTTTTTCGAATTCACAGGAATTGGTTTTTGTGACAAACGTAATTTATTCGCACATAAATTAATCATTTCGAGAGAGCACATTCCAACGGGATAAAACACACATATTAAAGGCGGAAAGCGTATGTTAAAACACGTGGGTGTAGTATAACCGGAGCGATCTCCTAGTGAGCCGCAAAAGACTCTCCGAGCAGATGTGTATGCGCACAATATATTATGATCCTCAAAGACATTATGTAATATGCATTCGACGGGATCAAAAGAGAATTTAAAATATGAGCGATCTGTTTCGACTTATTGCGAGTGCATAAATTGTCACGACGAATTCAAATATAATTACCCGCCTTTAAATCGTTTAAGGATAATATTATATTTTGTCGACATCAATATGAATGTCTTATTGGACCTGTCTCGACGTGTTCCGTATTCTACTTTTCGGTAAACGAAAACTACGGCTTTCTCTGATCGTTACCGGAATCGCAATAGTATGGAAACTATTCAATAAAATATAGGTATTTATTAAAAACAAAACATTTTTTTTTTACAAAAAAAAAAAAATAGAGATAAAATATACATATTATAATTATATTCTCAATAATTCTACAAAAAAAATCTACAATACCAATATGATAATATTATGAATTAATCATAAACTAATCACCGATGCATATCAATGCATATCAATTCGGCATAATATGCTAATAATGCCAAAACATAAAAAAATGTTTATTTAATTAGATCTAAAATCGAATTTATAAATACTACCTATTTCAAATAAAAAAAAAAATCATAACATTTCATATTTTACAAATCACCTGGGTACTAAATATTATTGTAATAAACTCATTCATTGTTTGTTGACATTACACAATTTGAATAAATATACTATAACCGTTATAGTCGTTACAGTATAATTACCATCGTTTATGAAACTATGAAACAGCGTATAAGTTATATATAAATCTTGGTTTGTGTAAGTCTAATAATATGGTTAGATTATAATATGTATACAAAACATTTTAATAAGAATTTTCTCCTGGCATTGAGTTCTACACATTTAGCTATTAGTAAATACTAATTTATAACAATTATTAAACTTTCGAGTTTCGAGTTCTCGACACGATTGCACAGACATTACAACATTTTTGGAACTATATTTTGAAGCCATACATAATATTATATTATCTAGCTATTACCGTGGAGACACATAAGCTCATTTCTTAATGTCAGTTGGTAATAGTATGTATTTTATTTTTTATATGTTTAATAGTGTTATAAATCAGTATTTATTACTATTTTTTTGGGCCATTGATTGCCTAGGTATATAGAAAATTATTATCTACCAGAAACAGATCAGAAATTCCAATTTGGAAAATACAAATATTATTATTAGGTTACATAATAATAAGGTACTTACTAAATATATTAAAATAGGTACATTTATATCCACTTATTGTAGAACTTGACGAAATGCGGCAGATGAGCTGATGGACATATTAAAGTACGGTTGTTGTATTCAAACAGTTGTTCAATTCCATCACCTGCAGAATATCAATAATATCTTTAAGATTTGTATTGATTAATCTGTGTACCCTCGACTAATGAGCACTTAGTAGGTACCGACAAAAAACGATGTATTAGATATTCTTGATAGACTGTTATTTTTCTGAGGCTTTACATCTTCAATCTTAATCGAATTGCATAGAGTAAATAAAATGTATACGCAATACCTATACAATTACACGGTAGAATGGAAAATCAAAAACAAATCATTTTCAACAACTCACAAATACGAATTTTTTTTAATTATTATGTTTTGATAGTTGTATTGTAAATATTTAATAATTTTCAATTTTAAAATCGCATAATGTGACAGTAATAAGAAGATAAATATATTTTAATTTTATTATTTATATAGGTGTACTAACTGTTTTTAAACATTAATATTTTAATATATTATAAACAAAACTGTATGGCAAAAACTTTATTTCGATGTATTTAATTTATTATTTTTAATATTTTATTACTAGGTATTGTTATAATTGAGACTAAGCCCAATAATTATACTAAGGATTATAATAAACAAAAACACTAAGAATTCAAATTCTAAAAAAAAACAAAATTTTACTGAGTGTCTTTCATGTCGTTGACTTCAGAAGTTTTATTTGTTGTTAAACACAGTATATGCGAGTTCAGTAAAATAAAAACAAAAAAGGTTTCTTTAATTTAAACGAACAATTATTTTATTTGAATTAAAAAAAATTGTTATAGCTCCAGTTCACGTATAACACAATTCAAATTTGTTTTAAATGTCAACCATTTTTTTTTTAGCTAATTACATTTGATATAAATTTAAATATAATTGTTTACAAAAGTGGCATAAATCTTTTAATACCCTTAATTTGTATATGAATAAAAAAATTAATTAAATTAATTGTTCGAAGTTGTTTCCATTTAATATGTGACAGTTAGATAATAGGGATCAACAAACTCCTGACAGAAATAAAAGTATAAGTGTATAAGCGTTGTGTGCTGTAATGTTTTACAATTATGTGTTTCATTTTGCGACACCTATTTTTTTCTAAATTAAGAATAAGGGTGAAACGTTTTATGTAGATTTATACATTTTAGGATTTTAATAAATTTCAATGCCTGGTAGGTAGCTCTTTTGCTTTAGTAATTTTTTGATTTCTTAATACTTCCATTTTATTTCTGAGCACAAATAAATGATTTTATTGCTAAAAGATGTGATGATCATTGTTATTTATCAACACCGAACTTATGAAATTACATTTTGTTTGTTTTCTATTCTATACATTGTCAGAGTCACAATCCAATACTTTAAATTATCTCCAATTGTTTGTTTAACGATCGCATGTAATTATAATATTATAAACGGTAAATAACTATGAAAATAGTCCATTTTTTCTGATCACTGTTTTAAATCTCAAGGACACATCCTCTTTGCTTTAGTGAAGTGCAAGAGATCCGGTCAAAATAGTTATGGTCGTCGTAAATATGAAACGCATCACATGATAACTCAGCTCACCGATTTTTCGTGGCCGAACGAGTGAACTGAGACAAGCCATAAATAACTATATTCACATAGAACGCAATTTTTTTAAAGTCAATTTCCGTAATATTGGCATCATAATATATCCGCAGTAAATGTATAGTTGTTTTTCTTTAATATAATATAATTTGTAAGACGGCACCCTGTATAGGCAATATACGTACGTCTCTGTGTCGGTGAACAATGATAATATTATTATGTTATACCTAATATTATCATTGTTCACTTTATGTTAAAGTAACACTATAAGAATCAAATTTATTTGTACCCTCCTCGAGATTCTAGTTATCGAGATTTGACCGTATAATGTTCGATGATTAACTGTCATACAATTGCACTTGTTGACATTGGTATTTTGCTTTGATACTTACCGATTACCGACTTATTTAATACATTTAAACTTATCTGATTTTCCGCGCGAACTCAATTATTATTCTGTTATTGCAACTATCACAGGCATTAAAACTTCCTAATAAATAATAATATTATTATTTTTAGAATATTTTTGTAATCTTTACGACAAACTTATAGTATAATTGAGTCTGTCCAAATACAATTAAAGCATATCTGTTATTATATAACATTGATTTAAGACTGTGATAAACCAAATCCACGCAACGCCTATTTTAACCTGGGATTTAATATGATTAGAAAATATTGTTGTGACTTTTCCAAAGAGTATTGACCGTATGGTTTTATCGAAACCTACTAATATGTGCGTGTCTTAGACACACGCAGGCAGCGGTTTGTTGGCATAATATTATGGTTTTGTGTTTTGTTGGGAAGACCTACTATTATATTATGTTTTGTCATATAGATTTCAACATTTTCATGAAAAAAAACATAACGTACTGTTAACGCCTATTGGGAGGGGAACATGTCCACCCCTGGAAAATAATAAAATATTTAAAAAAAATGATGTATGATTTTAATTGATATACTTGTTTCATATATTTTGATACCCTGGACATTTACTTATCACTTAGAGAAATACTAACCTAGTATGTATATATATGCTACATATAAGTTTTGACATATATTTTAATTGTATCCCTCCCCCCGAAAATTACTCTATTGGCGCCGGAAAATCGTATAGGCAGTCGAAATCAGTGACCACTCTTTGTCCCACAAAACCCCTAATTTGTTTCTTTGGGATTAGCCTCAATATTTGTTTAAATGTATTGTTAGTTATACCTCCCCCAGCCCCCCTCAAAAAGTCATGGGCACATCACTAGTCGCACGATAACCAATAATTAGTTAATATAACACATCATGTAATCACGAGCATCAAAGCTCAATTGTGTATTGGTAACTGTCGCTAAGGACAGTCGAACAGTGTCGAGTGTGACATATACGTCACGAGTGTCATAATAATACCATAAACGATTTCCCCAGAAATTCGCGATTCACGATTCCTAAACATATAAAGTAACCACTACCCACGAAGTTCACGCAGTTCGTTGTCTGATAAAAATGTCCAAGTTCAAATGATTCTCTTATCAATACCACCACCATAAAGTTCGGTTAAAAAAATATAACAACTATAGGCACCTAATTGAAGTCGAAAAAGTTTTTTGGCCGTCGATTTTGCTTTAACCAAAAAAAGTATTTGGAAAACCCATTGTTTTAGAGAAAAATTAAAAAAGTATTGGAAAAAAAAACAAAATGCTATAAAGTAAAGAATATTATTTTGTCTAGTTTTTTCAATGATAATACTTAATAATTAGTTGACTAAGCTTTCAACATCAACTTACTGTGTCTCTGTTTATTAATGACCCAAAACCTGATCTGGCATACTACTATTTTAGGATAAAACAATAACGACATTTTTTCTCGAAAGGATGATTAGTTTTTTTTACTCGGTTTTTTTTAAGGATTTATTATTATTAATTCATGAAAAGTCTATACAAACTCAAAACATCTTTTTCCCCTAAAAAATAGTGAATAATCGATGACCAAGAAATCGAATTAATAAATAAAGTTAAATTTTATACGTATATGCCGTGGAATATTTTTTACATACCTATCGATCTTGTTTTCTGACTCTCTTATAAACTCTTAATTTTTGGGTTTTTTTTAAATAACAATAATTATAGTTGAGAAGTTGATTTCTGTATATTTAATGGAAGTTTTTATTATACACATATGAGTTATAAACAATAAATTACAATTATAGTTAATCTTAATTATTTATCGATATTATTTCAGAAAAAATATTGTTAATATTATATAATGTATGTTATCAGAATGAAATGTTTTAATGTCTATTGTATAAAAATAATATCTTTATCGTTACTTAATATTTATTATTCGAAAAAACAACGGTGATTATCTCATTGTTACAATGTAAATGTTTTCGCGATAACAATAATAACATTGCTTAAAATCACCCACTCTGATAATTATAATTTTGACTACATGTATTTATTTATATATTTTTTTCTTATGTCTCGTTCTCTTTATTATAACGATATTGTCATACTATAATAATGTTGGATAACATAATAATTTAGTTTTTATTAACACCATACAATTTATTATTATTATAATATATTACTGTATTCAGTTGTTATTCTACGTAAAAAACATTATTCTATATAATACGTTCTATTTTATTAACAATACAAACGATATTCTTCTGGGTAAGATGTGTTGAATTCTTTTAAAAGTATGTAAGCAATTATTCGATGCAAACAAAAAACTTAAGGCATTTTAGTTACAGCTACAACTCCTAAAGTCAATAACTTTCGACCTTCTAGTTGTTATTTTGATCGACGCCGAGTCGTGTTTGGCTTGACTAGTCCAGCCCGCTTTTGATCGCATCCTCGACAAACGTTTGTTCTTCAATTAAGTTAAAACTTCTCATCGTCCAAACCCAATTTAATGCCTTTTGTCGATGTGATCCTACCAACTAACTTTGCAAACAACATTCGCGTTGGTCTTTGTTTTAGGTCTGATACATAATCAAGAAGGATTGGCAAGAGAGACATTTTTGTGCCTGGGGAATATCTCGTCGTTAACAAACTACGTTAAAGAGTTTGGAATTCGATTAGACTAGTCTCGATTGCCTTCCAGTGTAAAATATAGCCACAACGTATGGCTTGAACGATAAACGAGCGCTCTACCTAAATAAACAGAGAGTGTCTAGTATATGATTTCAAATTTAATTTAAAATATACGTGCAATCGTCGAAGTAATATAATAGAGTACATAAACGAATAATATTTTTAAATAATATTATATCTTCCATAGAAACAAACATTTTTCATACTTTTGGTTACTGTCTATTGAGTCTTGATTTTATTTCGCTACTTTGAGTCACGACTTTGCACTCAAATCATTTATTCGGGTTTCGGGTTTTGGGTGCTGCATAATCAAACACCAGAATAAAAACTTTTAACAAAAAATTGGAGGTTATAAGTTATAACCCTTTTTATTCGGGTTAAAACGGTTGTTTAGTAGTTTAGAAACAAACTTAATTTTTTATAATTATATTAATTATAATAAATTATTTTTTTTTAAATTTTTAATTATTTATCCCCCCCCCTAAAAAATAAATTAAAAAACAGTTGCTCTTAGAGTTGTCACTGCAAGTACAATAGTAATGCAATATTAATAGTGTTTGATCGCTAGAAATACATAGTATAGTTGTTGACATCAGACCAGACCAAAACATCGGATATACGTCAAAACGTCAATATTTTATTTGGAATTTGGATTTTCTCTATAATTTAAGCAATTAATTATAATTTAAATAATTCAACATTTGGAAATTCGGTTTAATCAGAGCAAATTATAGAAATAGATTGTATTTTGTATTTATTTTAAGAAAATATTGACAGTACTTACCTTCTATTGATTGTAAATTGTCCTAATATTGTTGTTATTAGACGAATAATTAACTACTAAATCAAACTAATAGCATACAATATAAAAAAAATGTGTATCTCATAAAGATTGAAAAAAATAAATTGTTTGGGTTTTGGGTCAATCGGAATATTTTATTTGAGTTTTGGATATTTCTGGAGTTTTGAAAATAGAATCATTTGGGTTGTATGGATTTTAGGTGTTAGATTTTATTTGGGTGCAAGGCCCTGCTTTGAATAGAAGTGATCACCAAAGTTTTGACATAGTCCACATGAAAGTCAAATATCTACTAGCTATTAAAATTTAAAAAAACTCTATTTTGGTAAATGGTATAAAATTAATCAATTTACTAGTCATTTAAATAGATACCTAGTAATTATACGCCTTAAGTAAAAATTAAATTATAATACGTATTTTTCTTGGTGATGATTATAATTTAATTATTACTTAAGTTGATTTTAAATTAGAAACGCAGACAAGTATCATTCAAGTTTCCTTTACCAGAAAATTGGATTATTTTTAATTAATTATTAAGGGTTTTAAGTTGTAATATGAATTCATACTTATTAAGATGTATGACGTAATACCTACAATGAAAAGATAAATTTAATTCGTAATATTTATAATTTAGATTGAATTAATTGATCATAATAATAGGTAATAACAATAACATTACATTCAATGGATATAAATTATCCTTTTCTGCATACATAGCATTTTGAATAGTCTGTCTTACCCATTCAACATTTTTATTTACTGTAACTGTTAACTTGAGTTCTAGATTTACAAAAAATATCATAAATATACTTGATTTTGGTTTTGTTGGTTTGAAATACATCTTATAGAATAATATTTAAATCATGTTTAATTTGTACACTTCATATTTTGATAACATTTAAGTATGTATCTATAATATTGTCATGAATATTACGTATCAGAATGTTCTTCAAAGTAGTTAAATCTCATTGAACTTGAACAATTTTTAATTTGGCCCACACTCTTATCTTACATTGATTACGGTGAGGTCAGTATACCTCTTCGGTAATATATGCGAAAAATTCATTGTTCTGGAGTTTGACCCTTTCATACACAATATTACACATGCTTCAAACAGCTCGACGGTATTCACTGCATATCAATGACATGACCAATTATAAATATAATATATATAATCAAAGAAATTGGGCAAACCATTGGCAATGATCAGGTTTTATTTAAATTCTAAAACCGGTGAGAGTCTTATTGAGCTTTATCAAAAATCGAGTTCGACATGGTTTTATATATATAAGTAAAGTATCTCTTATTAATATTTTTGTTAACATATTTCCTTCCATTTTTTTTAATATAATCTTATATTCAAACGTATTAAAAACTACAATAATATGATCATAGAAGGTATGCGATGAAAGACATTTTTAAGACAAAAAAAAGGCTATTCGTCTAACAAACATGATGTTTAAAATTTAAAATTTAAAACCATAATGATAATCATAAAACAGAAAATATATAATATTATATTATGTTTGTCCAAATATGTATGTCAATAATATATTTGAATTCGTTAGCAAAAAAAAAAAAAAACGTAGCTCGCTATTTAATATTTTCCATTTCGAAGGAAATATATGATTCATAATAAGTGATATTATAAATTAATTAGTAACCATTAATTATATATGTACCTAGTGGAAATTTGGTAATTTTTACATTTAATTCGTTTCTATGGTGGTAAATAAAGCGTCACGCAAAATCGGTCAAAAAAATAAATTTCAAAGCAAGAAAGTTTATTAGATTATTGCATGCATGTATTAATAATATACTAATTGTTCGGTTAAAGTTCATTGTAAATAATATAAAGTTTATTTATTATTAAATAACATCAAAACTTGATCGTATAAAATGTATGACAAGTCATCGTGATGACAATATTTACTAGCGAACAATTATTTATATAGTTCTTTCGTCAAATTTGTAATCTTTTTTTTCCTATATTTTCTTTTCCATTTGCCACTATCGCGTTAACGTATTTTAAACGTGACGTTATCGAATTTGTTGAAGACAAAACTTTACATAAATTATGATGATTTAATCTGTTTACGGAAACCAAAATTTCTCAAAAAATACAACATAATATAATATTATATTCGGGATGATTATTTTGTTGTTGTTCTCGTTACTAAACTTTTGTCCTTGTTCTCTGGCCATTCAGAGCAGATAATAAATATGGTAAGACGGTATTATATAATGTTCATATTGATAACGAAAGTACACAAAGATATTTTTATGAGAAAAATGTTTTTCGGAATTTTGTTATTATTTTTTGAATATTGGTAAACAAAAACGAAACGGTCATTTAAGATATTTGAAGGTAAGTTTTCTGGGTATTATAATATGACCGTAATAATATTATATGAACTAATTTGTTGTAGACTTACGTTTTTGTTCGTAAATGACGAAATAATAAAAATATTAATAATCGATTATTAAATAGCTGATAATATATTACATATTTTTTTTAAAGTTTTTATTTAAAATTAAACAATCTATGATGCATATTTTGTACAATGAGCTTAAATTGCATAACATGAGAATGTTTAACAGAAATTGACTTGTTTAGGAGAACCCGCCCACTGAAGCACTCTTTATTTCAGTTTTTAGGGTTTAGTTGGAGGACATGACACAGTCTTTTGGGTGGGTTATCAGGCAGTGGTTTGGTTAGATTTTTCGCTAGGATATTTGGAAGAGTGATTTTTTGGTAAATAATAATAGCAGGATTTTATAGGAGTTTCTAGCAGAGTGTTCGTTTTTAGGTCTGAGTTTAGTGTTTGATTAGATACATAGATAGAAGGGTGCTTTTCTTATATTATGTTTTGGATTATATATTTATATTTGGTTGAGCTCCCATTTTTTTGTTGCGGAGCCCTATATTTGGATGCCGTCGTACTTCTAAATTGGTTTCGTGAAGATTAAATAGCTAATGAAATATAATTACACGCATAAAGGTATTGCTATAGGTATCGACAAAAACGATCTCGGCATGACATTTGGGTCGCCTGGCAATTTTGTCTCATTTCACGGATGCCCTACACCACCGGACTTCAGTAGTACTATAATATTGTATTCAATGATATTATACAGTCCGGTCAGAGTTTCAACCTCAAGTCGTATTATACGTAGAGGCGAACACGTATTCTAACCCGCTTGCACATGGCGTGACAGTAGTAAATACTTGAATCATCCCAACACCCCCGCTGACCCTCCTTATCCATCGAGCACATTATTACTGATCGTCGATTTTCTCCAGACCTCTGAGACG
>NC_042495.1:112541966-112546634 GCF_005508785.2 Acyrthosiphon pisum
AATATTTTTTTAAGTTCGAACAGCGCTATAAACTTAGAGCAAATACCTATCTATAAAATTAATGTATGTCATCAATTGGTAAATTAAATACCTAGGTGTTGCCTAAACATATAAAGAACTTACTTCACAAAGATAAGAATTATTAGTGGGTTTCCATTTATCCCTTTTCACTTGAACAGCCCATACTGCTCGACGTTGTTTGTCTTTAGGAAACACTTTAAGTGTGAACCCATTCTCACTTCTGTTAGAACAACCATATGCACAACAACTAGGCATTCTAACGTTCCTAATAAATAACCACAATTATGTAGGTAATTATATATATAATATATATAATTATATAATCATATAATTAATATGAATAACAAATAAACATATTTTATTGACATTTATAATCAACATAATAATTTTAAAATGCAAAAATTGAGTATTAGACTATCTCCACAAACAGTATTAGGTAGTACCTGAAAGTATAACAAAGTGGTAGGTACACACTTTTCAATAATATTTCAACTTGTCAATGTCAGAAAAGTAAAGAACAATTTTAATAATAACTAAAAAAACAATAAATTATTAAAATTAATTAATATTGAACAGTTTAAAACATATAAATTAATGCAATAAGTTTAAATATTTGGTCGATTAATGGCGTCCATAATCAATGATAACAGCCAGCCAATAGAAAACGTTCACCGAGTTGGCCACTCTCTTTAATATCAAGGCTCTCTAATATTGGCGATTGACAGCTTATCAATTATCAGGCTGGCGGGGGGTGGATCTGTAACGGGGAACATGTAAAATAACATAAAAATGATACACAGCGTCCCCGTACATATTATTATCACTTTCAATCGCCAATAGTAATATCTACACATCATACAAATTTCTATTTTCATAAGTATCCACTAATACTCGTCCGCCGCCGCAAATATCCCCACCAATAATATAAAATGTAAACTGCAAGCACGGATTAATATTAATATTAATCCGTGACTGCAAGTTATTCGTACACTATCGAGCGCGAGAGTGGGGTAATTGGTCGCCAGCCGTCAGTTGCGATGGGCGAAAGCGGTTAGCTCTTTTGAAAACGGGTACCTATATATTTATATATATCTTAGCCCGTGATGTTAATTCATCTATTAATAAATATTTATCAAATTATTAATATAAATATATAATTATGTCGCCCGACGTAGGATATTATAATATTATTATAGAGTAATAGATAGTAATAGATAGAGTAATAATAACTAATAACTGTTTATTTTTATATTTTATTAATCATGTTATTAGGTATATTATTATTATTGTAGTATTCATTTTTCAACTATGAATATTATGAATATTATTACTCCTTAAATAAAATAAAATAATTGTATTCCGACTTCAGACATAATATGTGTAATGGTTATAATTATTATTTATTGGCTTATTGTAATACTATATATTATCGATTATTTAAAACTGTAAACTAAATAATGTCAAAATACAGTCGGTAGGCAAAACGAAAAAATGTCGACAGAACACTGTAGACCACGTACATGTTTCCTTCGAAATGGCCATAAATATTTTTCTATATTTATGTTTGTATATCGTCGTTATTTTGGTTGTATATATAATATTACCTAATAATTTTTTGCAATAATAATTTACTGGATTGTGTTTCATTTCCAATCTATTTACATAAACAAAATTGTGTGTGTATATATATAACATGTAATGAAAATGCAACGCTTGTGTTTTTGTATATTGATATTATTGCACGTTTATTCTCATCATCTTTTATACAGATACAAGTTTAACAATTGTATTACAGTATTTTCTTTTTTTAATTAATTATACTCTTGCGAGTTTACATATAAATTAATTTATTCAGGGATCACATTAAACATGGGGGGGGGGGGGAATGTGGACATATAGACTCACGGTTTTGTGTTGGGTTTTGAGGTTGGCTCGGCTCGGACGGCGGCTCTTCCCTCGTAACAATTGATCAGCACGTATAGAGGCCTTAATAATCCTGATCACAGTGATTACGGCGTATGCGGCGGAAGGTGGTGGGTTGGACGTTGGCTCTGTGGTGCAGTGACGGTGACGAACGGTAACTGTCGGCGGACGGTGGTGGTATGACTCGGCTTCTCGGTGTGACGTGGCGGCTACTGGCAACTCAGCTCTGACGGCGGAGCTCAGAACATCACGGACAGGTCTACACACGGTACTATTCGCGGTGGCGGTGTACAAAGGAGTGCCGGGTCAGACTATTAATGAATATCCGTTCTTGCCAATATTGCTATTGGCCGGCTTGTCCAGTCCTGGGGCAAGTTGCTGTTGGTCGAGTTGGATCAGTATCCGTTCTTGGCAATATTTCTATTCATTGGCGCACATACGGGGGTGCCAGGGGGTGCTTAGCACCCCCAAGTCTTAAATTAGCACCCCCATCTCCTATTGTGCAAAAAATATTATTTAAACTGTAATTTTGCGTTTATAAGAATGAGTTTCCAGTTTGTATTGGTATACACTAACGGGACGTAAATATTTTATACATAAATACAGTAATTGAGTAATTGGGTTTGTGAATTGTGATGTTGGTATGAGTGTATGACGGTATATTCCCTATTTTTAATGCATGTTATCTTATCGGCTGTTTTAACACAAGTTTATTTTTAGTATTATTTTATTACTGGAAATTGGAGTACTGAATAGGATTTTGTTTTTGTATACCGGTGTTATGGTTTATTGATATGAATATAATATTATTAATTAATATTATTTAGTTTGATAAATGATAATATTATAGACATTTTCAACCGTCTATTCTTAGTAGTAGTGTAGTAGGTACTATGAATCAAAGATAGTCGATTCTACCTATTAAGTTGTTCAATCGTGTTCTCGAGTCAGTGACAAATGACTACAGTTCTGATATTGACTAATTTTATTTTATTGTTGTTTCCATTTTTCTACATAAATACCAACTATTTATTTGTGCGGTGTAAAGTAGTTTATGTGATTTATATTTAATTTGCGTACGTATATAAAATTACTTACTTAAATATGTTTAGTATATTTAAATGTAATAAAACAAACAATAAAAACAAAAATAATGAAAGTAGTGAAAATGTGGACGATCCTGACTGCATCCCTTCTTCGTCGAAGAATGTAATAGTCGTATGTACAAATTGATTATATTATATTATGTAGAACAAAAATAATATGTAATTTAGTAAATATTCATGTAACATTTTCAATTTTAAAATAACATTCAAAGTTCAACTAGTGCTAATGTGCATTTGCTGCAATTTATAGTTTTAAATTTTAATATCTTTAAATTTTGTTTATTTAATTTTATTGAACATACAATATTTGCATAAGCTGATGAAACAGCTTTAAAACTGCCAGTTATTGAGATGGATGACTTAGGTGATTTGGAAACGGGACCTAAACATCATAAGCTATCGGTTTGTCATTTGTCAATATTTAATTTATAATTTTTTTTTTAAATTTTGTTTTTACTAATTAATGTTAAGCAGATATATCCCAGAACACAATTTGGTCAACAAAAAAGGTCTTTTAGTAATGAATACTTCAAAGAATACCAGTGGTTAGAATACAGTATTAAAAAAAATGCTGCGTTCTGTTTTCCTTGCAGAATATTTGGTGGAGCCAGTGTTAATGAAGATACTTGGACCAAAAATGGATTCAACAACTGGCAAAAAGCAAGTTAAATATTATGTTTATATTGTATTATTGTATTGCTTTAATTAATCATTGTGTTAGGCATTGAGCTTTAATTTTTTTAATTTATATAAATTATAAATTATAATTAAATAAAAGTGCAAGTTAAATTTAAATACCTATGATTAGGGTTCTAAAATTTCATGAAATTTATTTTTGTGAAATATTTCATTTTAATGAAAAATTAAATAAAATATATTTTTTTTAAATTGTAGTAAGAAATACAGTTAATTTTTACTTATTAAGGTAGATATTTATTGCCTTTGTGTATAAGTATAATATACCTATATGGCTATACAATATGAATCTTAATGTATGCTACTCGCTAGCACAAACACACACAAGTCACAAATACTGAAATACCCAATGGCCAATGGTGTTATTGAATATGCGGTAGCGGTATTTCTATTTCCGTTATTGGCGAAGAAAATGTAGATATTATCATGATTTTATTTATACAATATTCTATGTTTATTTATACTTCATTAGCTGATATTGTCATATGGATGATAAATATGAAATCAGTGTGACCATATAATTATGACTTTATTATGGACATACCAAAAAACACAACATTTTGAAAAAAAAATATTTTTCAATATTTCATTGAAATATTTCAAGGAGGGTGAAAGTTTCAATTTTGAAATATTTCAAAGTGAAAATTTCATGTGAAATATTTCATACTCATAACCCTACCTATGATGGATTAATAGTGTAATTATTACCTATAATTATTATTTTAATCAAAGTGTTGTAATTATTGTCTTATAGCTGTGTGAACGATTAAAAAAACACAATATTGCTCTTAGCCATATTACATGTGTTACAAAATTGTCATCATTTTATTCAAGTAAATCAAAAGGATCTGTTGTAGCTCAATTGTTGTCTGCACACAAAGAACAAATTAGAAAAAATTGTCTGTACATTTCACATCTAATC
>NC_042495.1:112548525-112562888 GCF_005508785.2 Acyrthosiphon pisum
ACATGTCACTTTGTGCTAAAAAATTTTAGCACTCCCAAGTTTAAGACTGAATGTGCGCCTATGCTGAGACGGGCGATCCGTAAGAGGAAGTGACCAACCTGGTCAGCGGAGTTAAGTGGTGTGGGAGGGGAGGTAAGGTTGTCTGTTTACGGCGTTATAGTAGTGATATGAACATTGTGAACTATGACATCGAAATGGTGTGCGAACGATCGAAAAATGTGAACTCAGGTCAGTAGGTAAAGGAATAATAATCAATTACGTTTATATTGTACCACACGATAATAAAGAACAAATTGGTTTGTGTATTGTTTCATAATATACGCATCCTCAGTTTCGCCAATACGATATTATTCCTTCAATCGTCCCCGGAAGTCTTCAACAATAATATATTTCCATAAAATTATATAACATAAACACACGATACTACATTTTCTGAAATTCATACGAGTAATAATTACCATTGTACCTTTCGAGTATTAATTAAAATTTTGTCTAAATCTCGTAAGTTGGTATATTTTGTTGTTTATCTCTATCAAAGTCGAATATCCTTTGAGATCGATGCTCGTTGAGATCACATCTTATCGTCTTTATACAAAACGCATAATAATAATAATAAAACTCAATTTACTAATAAACAATATAGATCATATTTTATTTAAGGTTAAAAATCTGACTTGTTTTGTTCAAATTTATAATATAACCGCATATTTAATGGATTTTCTTTTTTTGTTTCAGGTAATTATGAACGAGTTATTTTTACCATGCATAACCAGGTTGCGTGGTGCAGGGTATGTATTATGTTTGTTGTTTTTTTTGTCCAAATCGATATTTCAAATCGCAGAAAGAGATATTTTAATGTCGAGTAGACGTATCGACATTTTCGGTTGAGAATTAGAATATATTTTCACATAAAACCACAGACCGACGTGGACACCGCGCGAAATAAAAATAATAATAACACCGACACGAAAATACGTGTCGCCAGAAAATTGCACGCCGTGCAGTTTTCATTAGCGCTTTTTTTTTTTTTTAATCTCTTTTTTTATTATTAATTTCTTTGCTCTTGATGGTCTCGTTTCGTCGCCTGCAGAATGTATATACGGGGTTTTTTTTTACTCACCATTTTTTCTCCGTTCGTACCGCCGCCCTCCGTCTCGCATACGTTTACTCCTCCTTCAACCTTACACCCCGTTCCGCCGCGTGCGTGGCGTTTTTCCCGAAGTAATTTATAGCGCACTCCATCCCCCCCCCCCCACGGCCCCAACACACCCCCACACCGACAACCCTTCACCCTATCCGACGCGCCCATTCCCGGGCAACTGTACCCATGGCGGTGCAGCACCGTCTGCTATGTTTGGGGGGGGGGACGCTCTTAAATATTCCGGTCAGATAAAACGACACGAGCTTGTTTGCGTAAACGCGTGACCGCCGGAGAGTAGTGGGGTCGGCAAGATAGGTGTGGCATCACGTTTTCTTCGCCGGCCTCGTCGCACCATAACTTTTGCCCGAGAACACCGCCGCACAACGACTGCGACGTCGTCGTCGACGGCTTGACTTAAACATAGAATAATAATAATAATAATATTTTTGAGGTAGCGGTAGATAAGGTACGTGACATTCCAAGATATTGTGACGTATATAGGTACTACAACAGCCATGGTTACGTATCGTTTTGGATTGAAATATTATTCTAGGGCGTGATGTGGATGTGTACATATTGTTATTACACTTATACCACACTCTTATAGTCGGCCGTAGTGTCCCGCGGTTATCGGTTATCTCGCGCAGAAGACGTCTCGCCCATACGTCTTTATTTATTCGATAAGAAGTAGTAGAAAAAAAACGACGAAAATAAATAGGCCTAGGTACCTACTTTTTGCGCCTCGGCTGCCGTCTTTAATGACCGTGGGCCGTTCGGTTTAAATGGAACGTGTGATAACGGTACGCGAAAGGGTTGTTGGTGACTGAACTTTTTACGCCACATCCCTCCCCACCGCACAGCAGCTAACGGTCGGACGGCGGGAGGGGGTTCATTACGAACTGTTGAACACCGATTACGAATTCACGGAATCGAGACTGTCATAGAAAGGGAAAAAAAATACCCACTTCCGAGTTATTTTCTTGATTCTGCGACCGACAAATGTACAAACGTATTTTGAATTCGTGAACGTTTTGTTATTATTATTACCACTGCCGTTACAGGAACGAACAACATTTCCGACAAACCGAATATATTAGATGTTTTTTTTTGTTTTTCGTACGACGAACATAACAATATTTAGACACGTGTTTTTGTCTTCGAAACATATATTATTTGGAATATTTACGAATTTAATATTTTGTATTTCGACGCAGTATGTACCAAAACACTCGTGAATTTATCGATCGTCGTCGGTTCTACGGAATACAATTTCGAGCAAAAAAAGAGTTGAATCGTCGTGCTGCAGTCGCGCGGGTCTGCAGATTATGGTAATCATTAAAAACGTACACCCCCACGAGCGTTGTGCAATAACCGATTAAAGCTATTAAAGTCTTCTCGGGGCTCGATTATTTCGTATCGTTACCGAGAGAATCAGTAACAAAAATTAATGACACTTTTTACTATGTGTAAAAATAAAGACATTTTCATTTTGCACTATTATAATAATATTATTACTATAGGCAGCGCAATATAAAACGACAATATTTAGACGATGTCTAAAGCACTTAACGTCGAAACAAAATAATAATATTGCGTTTTGCGTTATTAACCATAAAATATGTAAACACTATTTTTTTAATTTTTTTTTTTCGCGATGTAATATTATAAACAAGCGTTTTAATGTTTTTATTACATTAGCATAAATAAGACGCATCACAATAATAATAATAATATGCAATACGTTCAGTGAAACGTTTCTCGAAAACACCCGAATTTTCGGTTGGTAAATATAATTAAAACGAGATTGTTTCGTGTAATCAAAGGATATACTATAGTATAAAAGTGTTTAATTTAAAAACAATATTGTAATATCGTGAACAGAACATGCACAAAATGTGATTTGCAAAACAATGCAGTCTTTATAGCGTACTTCTGTGATAGGGTGTATAAGATCAGTAGTTTTTTGCGATATCCGTAAAAGTATGGCGCCATTATGATAATAATAATAATATGGCTATAATATGGTTTTTAATTAAACCGTTCGTGCACGTCAATCGGTCTATTACACTGCCAGTGCTCGTACACACGACTTGTTTGACGTAACAATGTATATATAATGTGATTTTATTTTAATAACGACACAATGTAATATATAGTACGCGATGCATAACAATAATATTAACATAAGTGCATATCATTACGGGGCGCATTGTTACGGAGCGCGATACGTTTAATTTCCATAGCAAAAGTGGCGCCCGATAATTCGACAGCAACAAAAGTCGATTTGTTAAAGTTTTTGTTTCATTACGAAAACCTACTGGCCCGCAAAAACACACGCATGCGTACACACCCCTCCACCCCCCTCCCAAACTATAGTAATAATAATAATATCACTTCCTCTATTACGATGCAAACATCAGGTAGGTGGGTAACATATGAAGGCCGTTCTGTGAAATGTGCCAGTAATTTATTTCGGTGTCAACCCTCGTGGAAAAATGCCGAATTGATGGGGTACTTTTTTCGGGGTAAATACTATGCGGTGGCATAGAGTAGGTACGTTTAAGCATCACTGTGTGTGGATATATTGTTATTATTATTATTATGATATATAGATGCGCGGGGTCGTGTAGGAAAATACTTTTGTATTAATACGAGACATCATGATGTGGGTGGCGATGGTGATGGCGGGGGAGGAGGATATCGGAAATTTAAAAGTCAAACGAGTAGAGGAGAGGAGAGCGACGAAACGACGACGATATATCGGGACGAGTGTCGAAAAATTAACACCCAAAAAATACAGATAGTTTTGCGAACGATGATCGATCGAGTCGCGCGCATCTGATTATTGGTGTATTATTACTGTCGGTGGTCTATTGGACTTGTATTTCGAATTTTCTCGTTCAGGTCGTTTTTCCATTTTCTTTCCCGTAACTTTGGCACGCCAGCAGCTATCAGCTCGATCATTATATTACATTATACATACACTGAACTCGGATGATCGCGATTGCATGACCAAGTGTAAAAGTTTCCGGAGAAAAAAATCGATATTTCTTTGACTCCGCAGTATTACTGGTATTAGCTGGTTACGCTTTGGTAATCTCGAAGTTGAGGTAATAATATGTGGTCTTTGTATTCAACATTTCCGTTTTCTGGACAGGCCACGATTTTCAGTATAGTATATTACTAGTATGTACTATCTATTAAAAATAATTCAAAACAGAATAATAAAAATTATTGAAAAAAATAATAATATTTATCACACAGAGTATATGTAGAAAGAATTAGATGTACTGTCACTAAAAAAAACTGTTCTATAAAGCACGAGTAATTTATAATTGAAAATAACCCATATCCTATTGTTCAACATTGTTATAACACAATATAATTTACTATCAAACATTACTGCGCCTTTAATGCACATAAAACTAACACTAATTTATTGGCTTCAGAATAAACAAAATATAATATTTTAAATATAAATTCATCCTTTTAATCTAGCTGCTTCATTATCGAATTTGATCATAATTGTATTTTGTTATATTGTATTATCTGTATAAGTACCCTTATATTAATTATTGTTACCGACATTGTAGGTATGTTTTATTTAATATTAAAGTCTAAAATTGTAAAACAGTGAAAATGTATACTATATGAATGTGTGCAATTAAGGCGTATATTTAAAATTATTGTATTAATATAATACACATTATTATTGTAAATTGTGAATTCATGTGTACGAACCTCTTCAGTAGGGCACATTATCTCTTAGAAGAAATAAACAACAATAACAATACTAGAGCAGTTGCTGTCAATTATTTTTTTTCTTTATAATAAAGTCAATCTTTCAATTTAAATAATACAATATAGAACCATCTTTGAACGAATTTTTTAAACTGTTAATACAAATATAATATTTAAATTTTAATAAAAGTTTAATAATGGTTTGTATTATTTTTAACTGTAAATTATTGTGAGTAACCTATAATTATCGTTATAAGTAGTATGCAATATTATCATGTTTTTTGTTTGTATTAATAATATTGTGTTAATACAAATTTAATTACCTACTGCACTTCAGCCCTACATGGGCATTTATATTTATGATGAATAAACAATTACCGGTCCACTTATTGTTTGGATAATAATGAATAATATTTTCTATCTATAACGGAACTGTTACTCGGATAAAATATTTTAATTTTTACGCTAATAACGGAATTTAAAACACCAGCTGATGTTATATGTCAGTATTATTATATGAATTAAGTCTGACTAAGTTGATATAAGAACATAACACGATATACTTAACACAACATTCGATGAAGATTGTAGTGTTTAACGACTCTTGTAGTGTACTCTTATGCTTGTGGTGGAACTGAGGGGGAATTCTTCAGGTAGACGGATGGAAAGACTGATAGAGACAGAGACAGTGACTGAGGCAGATATAGAGACATGCAGACAGACAGACGGAGAGAGATAACATTGAGAAAATTTAAACCTCTATAATATTATGCTTACTGCACAGACGATGAGATGTCGCTTGGTGTTGGATATGCATTGTTTGCAGCATCACCCACCACCCAACACCCAAAACAACCACCACCGCCACCACCACCCAACGCCACCAACACCGTTTCCGACGCGACTGACCCTATACGCACCATAAGTGCAGCAGTCTATAACTCTTTTGAAATTATGGTAGATATAAGCCACGGTTTAACTCCGCGGGTGCGGATGGTTCGTGGATGATGTGGGCGAGTGGTTCGAGCTCAAACTCAACACAAGATTCGTTTGCCCGCCACTCTCTTGGCGAGAAAAGCTTATCACTGCCTCTGCAGTGGTGTGCAATTGTAGTTGTTCCGACGTCTGTACACTGGGCGAGATCCCATTGTTATTCACGCGAAATCTGCCGAAAACAAATTATTACCTGCTATAACGATTGGGGGATTTCGTCGAACGGATAAAGTCGGAAGCGGCTCATGTGTATGATAATACACACTATATACCTATACAATACGACGTGTATAGTTCTGCTATAATCGGTATCTTGTGAGCTACGACTTTCACCGCCGCCGTCGTTCCGGCGGTATCAGGCAGGTAGACGACTAGGAGCCATTCGCTCGCAGCGACTCGAATGACAGACTCGAAATCGCGTTATTGTTCTCTCCGACGACTGCGTCTCTCTTGCGCGTTTACCGCGGTTGCATTACTCCGTGTATGAGAACTACAATACTATATTATAGGTACAAATCGCGCAAAAACGTCCGTAGAATGTTTTCCCCGTGGGTTTTCACAATGTGCGTAAGACGAAATTATAAAAACATAGTAGCTGGTATAGGACTCCGACAGTATGATTCTCGTCTGTGTCCGTTAAGCGTGCACATTCCTACTACGTATGTACCTGAAAAGCAAAAGATACAACTGTTCTGAAACAAAACTGCAATTACTCCTAGAAATCTGCGTTAGGTGGGTACAAAGTATCGGATTTAGACGGATTTCTCCGGTGTTACACGTGGCGTGTATATGTATAGTGTGTCTTGTTCGAAAAAATATCAACTTACGGTTACTCTCTGTGTTTCTCTCGCTCTCTTCTCTTCTATCACTCTATCTACTTTCATTCTACTCTTCCCCCGTTTTTCTAGTAAAAAAACGCAGTACGGTTTTGTTATATTTTATTATTTATGTAAAACCTCGGGGCAAGAGACGAGAAAAGAAACAGAAAACAAGAAAACAAGTTTCCGTAGTATTTTTTTTTTCACCAAAAACTTTGGTTAGTACAACTCGTAATAAACTCAGGTTCAACTTTCCACGCGATTTGAGCATAGGTATTCTTACAAAACATTTCGACCGGAATGTTCCGATCGGTGATTTATAATAAATGGCGACGGCACATAAAATATTATTTCGTGATTCTAAATAAATCAATATTGCGTCATCGCTACTGGCCGATTATTGTGGTTGGTTGGTTGGTACTCGACACAAAGCGACCTACCAAATCAAAGGATTACTTTACGAACGAATAGTACAATTCGTTAAAATAAAATTATAACTCAAATAGAGGTTAACATGAAGATAATATTATTGAATGGTTTTCTGATATTACAACGAAAAATATATATTATATTAAAATAGATTTGAATTACTATTGGGGTAACCTGTACAGTATAGGTACATATAAAATAATTTACATAACTTGTAGTGTTTGCTGTTGAGAAGGGACAATCTATAGGTTAGACTACAATTTTCTCCAAGTACCTACTGGACACTACAACATGTCACCGACATCCATTATAGAGTTGGGATTACGAAGGGTGATGGAAAAGCAATAGAAGCCGGACTGAAAAAAAAATGGTTTTTTTTCATCAAACAGAAAATAAAATAAGACGAACAGTAAATATACTGACCATAACTTCGATTGAACGACATAATGATGGAGGCAATATTAACATTGACCGACACTTTACATACCTATATGCAATAGTTGTTGTAAATAATACTTTTAATGGCGTCGGGGAGAGAAAATTAAAGTATTATAAAGGCTACGATGTTACATATTTAATGATTGACATAGCATGTGATCCATTGAAGTGTCTGCACTCATTATTTTAATGTAAAAGCATCAAATTATTTTAAAATATTATACTACCTAATTTGATTTCATATCAAATCAAAATTTCTGAAGAATAATTATAATATATTTTAGTATTTTTTTTTTTTTTTTGTTATATTATATTGTTATTGTTAAGTTACTTTTTTGAACGATACCATACATTTTTAATTTCATATTCCTAAGCGGACTATTATACTATGAAGTATTTAAACTTATAAAGGTCATATTTTAGGCGAATAGTTAATTAAATTAGTTTTAATATTTATAGTTTTTGATGAGCAAATATTTGTGGCCAAAATTTTGAAAGGTGCGCCTGTACCACTCTTCTCCGCTTATTTAAACTTTAAATGCTTATAACTGTATAATTAATTACTTGTCCAATATTTTATTTTTTTTGGATGAAATACTCCGATTGATATTATGCTTCAAAATGTAAAATTAAAAATGCCAAGTGTATTGCAAAAAAATATTTAAATAGAAAAAATGTAAAATAGAAAATATATCACATTTTTTAAGAAATATTGCTCGAAAATTACAACTGGCATCATTATATTATATAATGCTCAATGCTCATATATAATATGAATAAAAATATTTTCAAAAAAGGTGAAACTTTTCTAAATAATGAGTGCATAGACACTTATATAGATCACCCTGTATATAATATATAGTGTTATATAATTTTTATTTTTATCGATACCTTCGCTGATTGTAGATACGTACCTTTATAATAAGCCCTTAAAGTTCGGGTGCGTAACGTTTCGGTGGTGTTTTGTTATGTTTTGCCGACAACATTTTTCAAAAATTTTTATTTAAACAGTTGTAAATCAGTACGGGGCAGTTAAAGTGTAACTTGTCATTCCACGTACTACTCTGTTGATGTAGATGTGTTATTTATTCGTATACAATAAATTAGTTCACAAACAGACGTGTTAGACCATGATAAACATGTCCGCTTTTGTAATGCATTATAGTACTGAATTTCAACAAGCACAATATAATATCGACGACATATATATTTTTATTGAAAAACCATACAATATAAATATTTGATGTAACATACAAATGAACACGCACACAAAAGCCCGATACTCGAAATCCAATACTTAGATTCAAAACATAATCCTCGGTATTTTTTTTTATATTTTTATTTACATTTTTCGCAACGCTTGTAATGTAATTTTGGAAGTGTCAATTTAAAGGTTACTTGTGTGCGCACACGTCTATAACAATAATATAATACATGCGGAAAAAAGCTTTAAAAGAATACCAATTTATTTCCTCGTATCGTATATCACACTTTATTTTTGTGACAGAATATTATACATTGTAAAAATGCTATTATTTTCACAACACCCTCGTGACAAATGCCAATGACACGAACATGTTAATTGTTTACGACCGTCTTGTGGATTGTGATTCGCTCTAAATAACTACTACTCACGACCCACGGGTATAGTATATTATTATTATAATATAATATATTATCGCGGCGAACACAAGTTAAGAGTTGTAGTTGTTGTAATTAAAAGTAAATACTAATTTTTATTTTTACGTCATTACATCGATTCAAACGATATAGGCGGCTGCTGACAGTGTTTTAGGTATATTACACATTACGACAACCACAACAGTGATGTATCACGGACACATTATTATTTCAGTCATAGGTGTCGTTAAAAGTTTAAATTAAATATTTCGAGTATTCCATTTCGATTCGTACATTAAACGAATACACAACACGAGAAATAAATTAAAAGTTTGAAATTTTGAGTAGGTACACACACACACACACACCCACACACATAAAGTTAGATATTATATTATACACCTCACGTTACCACTTCGATGGACGATGTACGGTTACGGTTACTAACTTGTTTGACATTTATGCCAAATGGACATTCGTCGTCCAAGGTTCTAGGTACCTTTTATTATAATATTATTTTGTTTAAAAACTTTACGATATTAATTACGTCTAATAATACTACTGTATAGCCAATATATAATATTATTAACATGCCAGACGGGCATTAACATATTTCGTTTATTCATGATTTATCGTGTAAGGGTATTATACCTATGTCGCCGTTGTACAAATTAAATGTATTCCGTTCCAAATAATAAAACGCCATCGCACGCATTTCAACATTTGTATTCACGCGTTCAAATTCTACCGTCCAAATCCAAAGGAATTAAAAAAAAAAAATTCAAATTCAAATTAAAAAAAATGGTTCAGTTTTAACCTTACGCTGATGTTCATCGTCCGAAGTTTTGCCGTCTGATACTGTACAGACAAAATCACTTCTGTGTAGTGTAATATCGATTAATCCCACATAACACGCAAACTTCTATTTAACATTTCATAAGTATTTAATTCTGATGAACAGAGTTAAATAAATGTTTAGCGTTGATTGAACTATGATCGTTTAAATGTAGAATATACCTTGCATAAATCTCATTTGAACCAAAAAAATAGATTGATCAATTCGAATGAACACTTGTTCCTAATGTTACCTGCAGGTTGTTAAATAAATATCTATTAAACCTAATTTCTTGGTTGGAATTATTTTAATAAAAAAATTCATTTTATCATAAGTTAATCAATATATAAGATTCATTATCTTTTGATCCCTATTATTGATTAAGGTTGAATTCACCTTAAATTATGGATTAAACGACATCAAATCTTTATTTAGCCTAGTTCAATATTAAAACTGTAATTATTTATTTATATAACTATATAATATATACACATATGTGTACACGTCATATACACATATGGCGTTGTAATATAAAGTTAACTATATTACCTTGCTCAGTATCAAATTACTTGAAAAAGAATCATCATAGTAAAGAGTACCAACTCATGGTCACCATATTGTGTACTTCTATAACACAGAAACACACACAGTTTTAATAATACTTAAACGTTTTGTAGGATTCAGGAGTGTAATATATATATATATATAGGAACGTATTAATACGATTTAAAAATATTACATGCATATTATCATAAATGTATGGTTATACAAATTATGTATTGTGTTTTAATCGAGTACCTATAATATTATTATAACAATCAGATGAAATGTATTTAACTATAGATACATTTTTTATAATATAAGTAGGTCACGTCGGTAAATAATTTTCTGTTTTATTTCACATACCAGGTGTTTTAAATCGAATTGTATGACCTTGACCAGAATAAAAATCGTTATTGTCTTATGTATTATTGCATTTAGTTTTAAAATGATGTTTTATTTCGTTTTCGTCCCACTGTCTATGAACACGTTTTGGGACCAGACCGAGTGCACCAAAAGTTTCTCGCAGCACTATAAAAGATAATAATATATTATTTTATTTATATTGTACGTTCGTGAAGTTATTTTCAATTTTCAAAGTAGTTTCCCTGAGCGTATGGAAAAACTATCGAAAAATTGCAAAAAAGTAAAATGTACGGCATACCGTCTTTTGTTTTTTTTTTTTTTTTTGGAAATAGTTCAGGAAACAATAACCTCAGGAACTAGAAATTTTCTTGAATTATTTACTTGAGTATAATATATTTTTTCAAATCTCGAATTTAGCTAAAACGCAATTTTTCGTCAATTCAGCTTGCTGTTTTATTAAAATAAAATGCGAAAACAAAAATGATTTTTTACGGACTCGACAAAATAAAAAAAAATTGTATTTATTTGATTGTTGGTAGGTACCTACCTATTTTACTATCGTTATTGTATGCCTCATCACAGTTTGGTTTTACGAAAAAAATTATCTTCTGAAGTCAATATTGCATAAATATAATATAATACAAGTTTATAGTGTTATAAAACAATAGCCGTGTCCCGGAAACCATTATTATAATTACTATGGAATGTTATAATATAATATATTATTATATGTTATAAAAAGTTAGAGCAAAGCTTTTAGAATGCCGACCGTGTCCGAACCATTAATTTCAATAATATAGTATTTGGCTCCCAGAGGCACGAATGTCGGCAATAATTCGCCCAAAACCTACTGGAAATAGCTATAGGCTTCTTTTTTTTCCCTCTCTCGGCAGCTGACGCACTCCCCCCCCTCCCGTCGCCGCCGATCGTCCGGGGTGCTTGGCGCTGATCCAGGAGTTTTGTCCGGAACGCGTGCGAGCTGGCGACGTCATAAGTCTCCCCGACGATGATCCATGCCAAATTTAACGCCTGTACACGCCTCGAAAACGGAATTCCTGGACCAGCAAAAAAAAAAAAAAAAAATGAAAAAAAATTTAAATATATTCAAATATTCTAATAATATAATATATAGGTAGGTATTATTATAATAATATATTATTGTACACGCGAAGACATCGTAAAAACACGTTGTTGTTCACACTTCTTCTATCGTCCGTCGTGCCACCCAAAATCGAATATTATATGTTTCGGAAGCGGCGTCGTGACGAATACGAAATGCGACGAGAGAAATAGAGGAGAGAGAGAGAGAGAGAGAGAGAAAGCGGAAAATCCGTTAACACATATTATTATTGCTATTTTATTACGATTTACTTTCCCGGCGCGCGAAACAACAGACGGAAAAAGAGACAGAAATATCATTTCGTCTTCATAATATAATGAATGATTTTCCGACGAGCGACACATAGTTTCGAGAATGTTGTTTCTTTTCGCGTACACTTCTATACACACAATATATTATTTTGGAGATCGGCGATTGATCCATTTTCATAGTCGTCGCCGTTAAATTGAAGACGCGTGCCGGCGCAAAAGTTATCTAAGACACAATAATAATAATATATATATATTATATTATGTTGTTCTGCGTGGCACGCGATTTAAGTCCGTTTAAATTAAGATTACTTCGCGTTCGACTGAATTCTTGATCCAAGTTATGTGCGTGAGGAGTATGGGGGGGGGGGGGGTACACGTGGTATAATATTGGCAAGTATTTGATAAAAGACGTACCGGCAAAGTTAATAATAAAGGCGTGTTCCTTACAAACGAAAAAAGAAAATCTGACATTCTAAAGCTGCATACTAGTTTCTGATGTTGCTGCTCATTTCCGAGCGAAACAAGTTAAACAACGACAAATTGTCTGACAATTATAAATAAAATTGGAACCGCAATTAAGTTAGTAGGTATGTATAGGTACCTACCCAAGTATCTACTTTAATCAAATTCTGCTCCAATTCCGTTTCAGACGATCCCGTGATGTTTTAAATTTTAACGCGGTAAACATTTTCAATTTTTACAAAAGGACATTGCACACACAACACGTACAATGATAGGTTAGGTTAGGTACAATATTATACTATGGTGGTACACTATAATTAGGATTTCGTCAAAATGTCGTAATTTTTTTTAAATCAATTGATTTTGAGCTTTGAATATCAGGTTTTAAACTTACATATGCAAGCCTGGGAATAAACGAGTTAAAAAGGTAAAGTTAAGTTAATTTTAACTTTTTAACCCATTTTTTTTAACCTAATTTTTATTGATCAAAATAAATTGATATTAACTTAATAAAAACGAGTTACGCCTTTAATCAAATACAAGTATCGTTAATTCATAAATAATTAAAATGCAATAATTATTATTGATGCATATTACATAAACATTTACTTTGTATTATGTTAAACCATAATATTACCCCTTTGGGTGTTATAATAACAATAAAATAAAAATAAATAGATTACTGGCTATTTATAAATTAAAAAAAAAAAATAATAACTACTTAACTGAACTTAATTAGTTAATATCGTAAATTTCCATATAAATTTTAACGTAAATGAGTTTAAAAAAAACAGGATAGTTATTAAATTTAAACTTTTTAAAATTGGTTTCCACAACTCAATTAAAAATTGTCATTAACTTGCCCAGGCTTGCATATAATAGGAGTGTTCTATTTTACTAATACAATATTGAGTATAATTATTTTGCAAACAACTAAATTCATTTTCATGATTTTTATTTTGAAACGTCACTGTACACGATAAGAACAACAGTATTTTTTTTTTTTTTTATTGGACCAAAAAAATATTCAACTGATGCTATTAATTAATTCTTCGTACTTATTAGCATAAATATTTTACAATACTCGCTTATTCAACGAGATAAGCCATTCCAAAACGCTAATTTTTCCTGACGAACAAAATATGTTTTGCTTTTCACATCGTCGACAGTTATGTAATATGTTTGTGTGTAATCCGTTGAACACACTATATCACTAAAGCCGAAACAGAACTTCAATTGTGGCGATAAACTATATTTGCGTAAGTAAAATATGTGACGTTATATTTTATTGTACAGATTCACTTAACTCGAGACATACTCATTATTTCGAAAACTATTCTAAGTCGTCAAAAAACAATGTCTTGTATTTTATTTTTATCACTAGCGTTTTAATTTTTTGACTTTTTTGTATGAAGGCATAGGGTACATTTTATATTTTACGTTCCTGAGTTGAATGATTTTCGTAGAGTCTTGACGTATACAAATATAATTTCAAACGAGTATTTAATTAATATATTTTTAATTATTTAATATGTGTTTAGACGACGACGTCGTCACACACTGTAATCACGGTTTGATAGGACTTCCGAGTTCCGATAGTCGCCGTAAC